>NC_068921.1:58348171-58651202 GCF_023091745.1 Budorcas taxicolor | reverse complement strand
AACCAATGAACTAGTACTGTCTACCTTCACCTGGTCTGTTAATAAGGCTGGACCATATTTGTCCCTGGGCCTCTCCCTCTCTCATCCTTCATCATAACTGTTTCATTTACATCCTCCTCCTACTCTACCTCCAACTCACTTGTCTTTGCTGATGACCATCTTTCAAAGAGTTGAAGAAAATACAAATCATCAGAGTTCCTTCAGCTCACTTTTCTCCCTGCCTTCAGAATAAATTCAGTATTTATGTTCTTTCCTCTGAACTTAACGGCAAGAAATTTCCTTCCCTATCCTTTCTTTCCAGAACAATCTCTTCACCTGATTCTGACTCCCATCCTACATGTCTTATCTGAGAGTTTGCTTTTTAGTTTATTTTTCTCATATTTCATTAGTCTCCAACCCTCCCTCTCTTCTTTTCCCTCCTGCAGTTCTACCTCCCTTCCACTTTTCCTTTTTCCATTTAACTTTCTTCTTTGAATATGTTAAACTTATTTAAATATCTAAGCATGAAACAAAATAAATAGTTGAAAGTCTTTCTAATATATTAATTTCCCTTCCCTCTAGATCCCCCATCCTATTTGCTGTTTCCTTTTTACTATGCAAATCTTTTGATATAAGAGTTGACTTTATCTGGCTTTATTCCCACAAACCTGATTGACATTTCATCATATAATATGAAGGTTCTTCATTCATCTCTTTTCTTAAACATGTTCACTAAATTTACCTCTTTTCCGCATTCATATAGAAAACTTTACTACATTTTTCTAAACTCAATGATCTCTTTTGATTCTTATTCTTTTGACTTACACTTTATGATATTGATGACCACCTCTTGAAAAATATTTTTTCAGCAGCATTAGTGAAAGAAAATCAATATACAAAGAAGAGCACATATTTAATGTGTACAATTTGATATGTCTAGACACAGGCAAACACCCGTGAAACCATTGGCACAACCAAAGTGATAGACGTATATAGCACCTCACACATTTCCTGTGATCCTTTGTTTTGTCATAAGAATATTTAACATAAGACCTACTCTCAAATTTTGAAGTGTACGCATCATGCAGTTAATTATAGGAACAATATTGTACAAATGAGTTACAGAACTTATTCATCAAATGTAACTGAAACTTTATATTCATCAATTGGAAGAAGAGTATACACTGGAGAACATAAAGGTTTCAGCTGTGAGCAAATGAGGAGGAAGTATCCTTTGTTTTGAGGAAACCTCTCCTTCTTTCTTCCTGCCTTTTTTGGTCTCTTGATGGTTTCTTCTCCTTAGCCCACAGCTTAAACATTTACGTGTTTCAGGGTCTACTCTTCTACTTCTCTTTTTACTTTGTACGTGTGCTGCATGGTGATTATAGCACATGGCTCAAACTGATTCAATGTCTGTCTTCCCTTCACTTCCTTCTTAAATCCCTATTGTGACAATGATAAGACTCATACAAACCCCTCAGGTTGGAACCTCAGCATTTTAAATCTCTTCCTTCAATACCCACACCCAATCAGGAACTAAATCTTCCAGATTAAGTGCTTCTCAAACTATCTGTGGTGAAGTAAACGTGTTTTAATGACTCTATGTCACTCTATCTTTTCCATATATGCCCTAATTCCAGTCTATTTTAATAGTTGCTTAACTGATGGTACTGCTTCTTGACTTTCCCTAATGTTTGTTTTTATTCATTCTGAAGTTCTTTAAAAATTTCTTTCATTCTATGACAAAATGAGACAATGTCAACCACATCTGCCGTTTCCTGCCAAGTCCTTACACAACTCTTCACAAATTCACTTCAGACCATAGCTCAAACTACACAGAATTCACTGATCCACAAATATGTCACTTCATTTTCATAAGCTGTTCCCATGTCCTGGAATGTCCTTCAACATCCTAACCATCTGGCAAAATCCTAGTTAGCTTCAAGGCCTGGATCACACATCATCTCACTCATCATCTTTTCTGACAAGTATTTTGTAAACAGTCCAGGCCTACTTAACTTTCATGAATAATGAAAAAAACATGAGCTCTGGAGTGACTCAATTTGGATTCAGCCATTGATAGTCAAGAGTCATATTTTCAGTCATATTTCATATTTAAAGTTCTCTGAGCTTCAGCTTCTTATCCTTAAGTAACAAAATAATATCAATACTATTGAGTATTGCTGCTTAAATAAAAGATGTGCAGATTATAAATCAATCGTATAGTCCTTGGCACACAGCATGTAGATATTAGTAAAAAAATTTGGCCTCATTTATAATATTTTTTGATATTTTTATTATTTAATTATAATTTCATCATTATATATCTTCCTCTATTTTAATGCTATGTTCTTTCATCTCTTTATTTAGTATAGTACTAGGATGGAAACAAAACAGATATCCTATATATGTTTGATGAATATGAATTAATAGCTTGCAAGAGACAGCAGTGGAAGGAAGCCATTTTCCTCTCATAACCACCCACTTTCCTTTTGCTTTTTAATTAGAATTTAATTTTTGTTGGTTTTTGACATGTATTATTTGGACATTTGTACAGACGTTTTAATGAAAAACAGTCTTCACACTGTCTATAATGACTGTCTATTATATGGCTTAGCTTTCATCATAAGAACAAAACAAGAAAATGAGCTACTTTAATTGAAATATATTTTAGGTGTGCATCTCAGCAGGGCAAATCATATAATCAATCAATTGCTACTTTTACTCCAAATCCTAAGAAAGTTTCAGTGTCCCCAAAGTCTGTCAATCTAGATCCTGCAAGAGGGCCACATCACCACAGGCGGATAGCACCCAATTCAGGAAAAGATTTAAGTGTTTTCTACAGTTATTTATTTCTGAATTTTTAGGGACTTTTAAAATAATACTTAATTAGTATAAATTTCTAATCAGATAAATACACCTGTGTGTGTGTGTGTGTGTGTGTGTGTGTGTGTGTGTGTGCGCCCGTGCGCCTGCACATGCATTCTCTGTAGGTAAAAATAGAAACTCCTATTTGGTTCATTCTATTTTACTCTTAGAGAAAAGTTTTGCTCTAGAAATTTTTGATTTGTGGCAGCAGATACTGCAGTACATAGAGGTCAAGAGAAAGAAGAAAGAATCAGTGAGATGTGGCAGAATCATGTTTTGCATTTATATTACTCATAAAGAAATGTTGTAGACTATGGTAATATATTTAATAGGGAGGATCCTGAATTAATGTTCTGTTTTCTAAGGGAAAATATTAAGAGGTTATTTTCTTCAAAGCACAGAGAGAGTAGATAATGTTAAATTACCAATTTGAAATTGAATTTACATAAATAAGAGGATATAGAAAAATAATTTAAAAACACACATTCATAATTTTGAGTCTGTTTAAAAAGTCAAGACAAGAGATAACTAAGTCAGGAAAAAGTTTATCTATGTGCTTTAGGCAGCTTTTAAAGCAAAGATAAATTTTTGCATTTCAGTTTCAAACTATATTCTAAGGCACATGATAAGCCATTTGGCAGACTTATCTTGTTTGTTAGAATGACCATTGAGGAAAGGAATAAAATTATATCCATCTGAAAAGATAAGCTTACTATTGAAATGGAGTATTTACCTTTCCATCTGAATTCTGTTAGATGGTTCATTACAAATTTTTTCAAAGAAAAAATGCCGCCCATTTCAATAAATTAAACATTTAGACATTTTGTTTGAATCTCATTTCTAAAGTTCTGACACCAAACATATATGAAATCTAGAAAGTAAATAACTTGATTGTAAATACAACAAAATCTATATTATAAACTGGATTTTTAAATTCTGCTGCTGCTAAGTCACTTCAGTCGTATCTGACTCTGTGCGACCCCAGAGACGGCAGCCCACCAGGCTCCCCTACCCCTGGGATTCTCCAGGCAAGAACACTGGAGTGGGTTGCCATTTCCTTCTCCAATGCATGAAAGTGAAAAGTGAAAGTGAAGTCGCTCAGTTGTGTCCGACCCTCAGCGACCCCATGGACTGCAGCCTTCCAGGCTATTCCGTCCATGGCATTTTCCAGGCAAGAGTACTGGAGTGGGTTGCCATTGCCTTCTCCGTTTAAATTCTATGTAGTACCTATTGGCTGACCGAAGAATTCATGTTGATCATACAGTTGGTGACCATTTGTTTTTCATTGAGGGGTGTGTGTGTTCCTGTGTGTGTGAGAGAAGGAGAGAGAGAACATAATACTTCCTACTCTGTCCAATAAAAAGGTGAATCAGTTACAAGGTGTGAGAATATTATTTACTTTCTTCCTTGGAAAACATCTGAAACTGACAGGAGTATACGATACCAATTTTATGATAAGTGTCTCTGATATCAGAAGGGGAGGCAAAGAGACTATTACAAGAATCAGAGAATACAGTTAATAGATTCTTTTTTTGCCTTCATTCTGTGAATGGAGCAAACAATGGACAGCAAAATGTATTTAAGATTAATGAGGAAACTATTCTGTCAGTTTGAAAATTATCAGAGTAATACTGTCAAAACGGTAGAGTTTCGGTTATCTGAACATAACAATTTCTGATTCCAAAGATCCTGCACCTTCAGTTCCCAGGTTCTCCTATTTTTCACACCTAGTCGGCTTGTTGCCAGGAGAAAATGCGCAGCTGTTAACTGACGTTTATTTTAAGATGTTCCCTTGTCTGCTTGTACTCTGGTGCAGTCCTGACTCAAACTTGAGGAAGATGGAAAGATCAAATTACACAGCTTGCTTTTTTCTGCCTGAAGTTTTGATCTCCTAACAGAACATTTCAAATTAAAAAGATCATTTTTATAACTAGGAATAAGGAAATGGCAACCCACTCCAGTGTTCTTGCCTGGAGAATCCCAGGGACGGGGGAGCCTGGTGGGCTGCCGTCTATGGGGTCGCACAGAGTTGGACACGACTGAAGCGACTTAGCAGCAGCAGCAGCAGCAGCAGCAGCAGTGAGAATTAAAAACAGTAGTTCCCCAGGCATAACTAAATCATTACATATGCTATACTATTTTTAAATTTGCTAATTATTTGTCTGTCTCCCTCACTAAACCAAGAGCTCCTTAAAAGACTGCATTTTGTTCATGTTTTATTCCCAGATTATTTAATAATGTCTTGCACATAGGAAGGTACTTAATGTATGTTTTCTTAAATAAAATGAAAAGATCACAAAACAAAGGCATGATATGCTGATATATTATGGGGAAAAATGCTGATTTCAATTTTAAAGCTTCTACATTTAATTTCTAAAATCTTTGCACTTTATACAAACTATAGCTAGAAATTAAAATGTATAGTAAACTTAATTGAGGTTTAAAACACTTTAAAAGTAAGTGTTTTCAATTATGATTGTAGTATGTATTTCATTCTATTCCATTATTTTATATAAATATAATACTTTTAAATAATTGCCTTCAGCTGGAAAACTGATTCCTTAAATTATGTCACCTAAGTTTGTGTGTGAGTGTATATATGTGTGCATGTGTGTGCCTGTATGTGTATATGTATAGTAGTGTGTCAATGTACTTAAGATATATATATAACATATATTCTATACTATAGAGTATACATTATAAGTATATATGTAAATTTAAGAGTACAGACTTTTCTCTACTTGCAACCAGGTTACATCCTGACAAATTCATTGTAACTTGAAAATATTAGGTCAAAAATACTCTTAATGCACCTACCCTACTGAATATCACAGCTTAGCCTAGCTTACATTAAATGTTCTCAGAACACTTACCTCAGCCTACAGTTGGGCAAACGTATCTAATATAAAGCCTATTTTATGATAAAATGTTGACTATCTTATGTAATTTACTGACTACTGAACTGAAAGTGAAAAACAGAATGATTATCTGAGTAAAGAAAGGCTGTAGGTCTATGGGTTGCTCATCTTTGTGAGCACATGGCTGACTGGGCGCTAAGGCTCCTTGCCTCATCCCCAAATCACAATAGAGCATGTATGGAATGACATATGGCCAGCCTGGGAACAGACCAAAACTCAAAATTTGAAAAATGATTTCTACTGAATGCTTATCACTTTCATAGCATCCTAAAGTCAAAAAAGTTATTAAGTTGAACCATTGTAATCAGGGGACTTTCTGTATAGATATATATCTCTATATAGATTTAAGATTATAGATATTTATCTCAAATTCATCTACAAACAAAGATACACAAATATTCAACTTACAATTGTTAATTATATATCTTTGTTATAGAAATATAGTAATGCCATATTTGGGAACTAAAATGTCAGAGTTACAGCTAATAATTCATATAGGATTATTCCTTTAAAAAACCCAACAGCTTATGTAAGTTTTAGTCCCAGTAGCTAAGTTACAAAGAACAGAAAATTGTGTATATGTGTATGTGTGTGCACACATGGAAGTAAGACTTTTAGAATCCAGAAACACAGGGTTCTAAAAACACAGGCCACTTATAGAACCATAATTTTCTTTTAATTTGACCAGATCTTTTCTGAAGAGGATGGATAAAAGGAGTAAGACTATTTCCTAATCAACAGTTTCCATTAACAAAGCCTGTG
Organism: Budorcas taxicolor; assembly: GCF_023091745.1. Taxonomy (NCBI): domain Eukaryota; kingdom Metazoa; phylum Chordata; class Mammalia; order Artiodactyla; family Bovidae; genus Budorcas; species Budorcas taxicolor. The sequence goes on along the minus strand of NC_068921.1, from coordinate 58,644,675 downwards.
TGTGTGCACATGTGCACTTGAAGAAGAATTGAGTGTTAGGTAGTATTTCAATTTTAAAACTATATTTTAGTGTTTTAATTAGTGGGGAAAGGTTTTTAAGGTATAAAGAATTTAAGAATTCAATTTTATTGGAAAATGTAATTTCTGAATTTTGATTTTTCCCTTGAACATGGAATATTATTTATTCAGAACATGTTAACTGACCACTTAACAAATGACAACCTATTTCTAATTCATCTAATGTAAAAAAAAAAGTCAATTTTACTTCCTCTGCTCTGAATCCTTTGTATTTACATTGCTCAGAAAACAAAGCATTGCTTCATTTGGTGTAGACTAATTGTTAAGAAGACTTTGCAGTTATTTTACAGCATTACATGTCACGTTTTATGGTATATAATGGGAGTTTTTAAGGGTAATTTACTATTTGCCTCTATTGCAGCAACAAATAGTCACAAAACATTTTGCAGCATGCTGGCACCTGCACAAGGCTGTGATTTATGAATATGCTAATGAGGTTGCATCCAGAACTGGCAAAAATTCAGGACTCACACACAATTACAGTTCTGGCAGCCCTCAATGCTATGATACCAAGCCTGACAAGAAATATTTAGGTTAATTAATACAAGGTGTGGCTTCTTATATTTAGAATGTGAAGCATGTTTAATATTATAACTATTTGGGAATCAAGATGTTTTACTTATTGCAATGGTTTTCTCACTGTTATTGTTGGAATATTTAACATAGGTTTTAAGAATTCTTTTGTACTACTTAATTCTGTTAAGCACCTGAAAGATTACTTTCTCTACCAAGCTTGTTGTGTAAATAATGCCTGCCATGATTTTATTCCTTGTTACAAAGCAACGTTAGATGCCAGAAGTGGTCCCTAATATTTTCAGAAGAAGAGAGTCCTATCGTTTTACCTAATGTGTGGTACAATCACTTTCTGAAGCTGCAAGAAGCTCAGCTTACAAAGCAGTGCTTTCCTTCAATAATATAGCAAGGGCCTAGATTTTCCGTTTCTGCTGAACAAAACACTTCTTGTAAATCTCATAAATGTTTATTAGTGTTGGAAGCTTCTTCCAAATGTAAAAGCACATAAATACTCAGAAGTTTACCGCGATGTTACCTCTCTTTAATGACTGAATTAAGATAGTTCAACAAAAGCAAAGCTGAGATAAAATATAACAGGCCTGCCTGGAGCCAAATCATATTAAACCCAGAGCCCTCTACTCCATCACGTGTGGAGTTCCATAGCATGCTTAGTAGTTCTTTGGTTTTATGGTTGTTTTGTCTCATTTATCATAAGTTTGCATGTATTTATTCTTAAATTTAATACTTCTCTAGGCATCTCTGAAAAATCACTGTCTACATAGAGAAAAAAGCAAATAGTCCAACATGACAGGTGTCCCAGATGAATTTCATTCTTTCATTCTAACACACAGAGTCATGATTTTTAAGACTGGTCATCGTTCACTTTCCTTTTTCTACTCGAACGTGACTGAGAATACCACCAACCATCATTAGAAATAGTGGCTTCTCAACTGTTACTTTCATGGGAGTCGAGATGGAAGGATTGGTGTTTTCAGAATCTGAATCAAAGTGTAATTTGAAAAGGCACTTCAGACAACCCTGTCTCCTTTCTTATTCCTGTCTTCATCCCTGTTAACTGAGCATCTCTGATACAGTTGCTGCTGCTGCTGCTAAGTCGCTTCAGTCGTGTCCGACTCTGTGCGACCCCAGAGACGGCAGCCCACCAGGCTCCCCTGTCCCCGGGATTCTCCAGGCAAGAACACTGGAGTGGGTTGCCATTTCCTTCTCCAATGCATGAAAGTGAAAAGTGAAGGTGAAAAGTGAAAGTGAAGTCGCTCAGTCGTGTCCGACTCCCAGCAACTCCATGGACTGCACCCTACCAGGCTCCTCTGTCCATGGGATTTTCCAGGCAAGAGTACTGGAGTGGGGTGCCATTGCCTTCTCCGCTCTGATACAGTGTATGATACAAAAAAAAAAAAAAAACAACAACTCATATATTGTGGAGAAGATGGATAGATCTTCATTCTGTTTCTGTGACACTTGGGGGCAAAATTAGAGAGAAAGTTAAGGGCATATTTTTGGCTGTGTATGAAACTTAAGATCTGTACTTAATGGAATTAGTGCTCTTTATGGCAAGAAGTTTGTTTTTTGCCAACTGTTTTCTCCTATTTGTTACATTTGACAAATATCTAATAAACATTTACATGTCTACTATGAATAACATTTCAGTTCAGTGCAGTCACTCAGTTATGTCGGATTCTTTGCAATCCCATGGACTGCAGCACACAAAGCCTTCCTGTCCATCACCAACTCCTGGAGTATACTCAAATTCATGTCCATTGAGTCAGTGATTCCATCCAACCATCTCACCCTCACTTGTCTCCTTCTCCTCCTGCCATCAATCATTCCCAGCATCAAGGTGTTTTCAAATGAGTCAGTTCAGTTGGCCATCATGTGGCCAAAGTATAGGAGTTTCAGCTTCAGCATCAGTCCTTCCAATGACTATTCACGGCTGATTTCCTTTACAATGGACTCATTGTATCTCCTTGCAGTCCAAGGGACTCTTAAGAGTCTTCTCCAACACCAAGGTTCAAAAGTATCATTTTTCAGTGCTCAGCTTTTTTTATAGTCCAACTCTCACATCCATACATAACTACTGGAAAAACCATAGCCTTGACTAGATGGACTTCTGCTGGCAAAGTCATGTCTCTGCTTTTTAATATGCTGTCTAGATTGGTCATAAATTTTCCTCCAAGGAATAAGCCTCTTTTTATTTCATGGCTACAGTAACCCATCTGCAGTGATTTTGGAGTCCAAAAAAATAAAGTCTGTCACTGTTTCCACTGTTTCTCCATCTATTTGCCATGAAGTGATGGGATCAGATGCCATGATCTTCATTTTCTGAATGTTGAGTTTTAAGCCAATATTTTCACTCTTCTCTTTCACTTTCATCAAGAAGCTCTTTAGTTCTTCTTCACTTTCTGCCATCAGGGTGGTGTCATCTGCATATCTGAGATTATTGATGTTTCTCCTGGCAATTTTGATTTCAGCTTGTGCTTCATCCATCCCAGCACTTTCTCATGAAGTACTCTGCATATAAGTTAAATAAGCAGCGTGACAATATACAGCCTTGCTGTACTGCTTTTCCTATTTGGAACGAGTCTGTTGTTCCATGTCCAGTTTTAACTGTTGTTTCCTGACCTGCACACAGATGTCCCAGAGGCAGGTCAAGTGGTCTGGTATTCCCATCACTTTCAGAATTTTCCACAGTTTGTTGTGATTCACACAAAGGCTTTGGCATAGTCAATAAAGCAGAAATAGATGGTTTTCTGGAATTCTCTTGGTTTTTTGATGATTCAGTGGATGTTGGCAATTTGATCTCTGATTCCTTTGCCTTTTCTAAAATCAGCTTGAACATCTGGAAGTTCATAGTTCACATACTGCTGAAGCCTGGCTTCGAGAATTTTGAGCATTACTTTATTAGGGTGTGAGATGAGTACAATTGTGCAATATTTTGAGCATTCTTTGGCATTGCCTTTCTTTGGGATTAGAATGAAAATTGACCTTTTCCAGTCCTGTGGACACTGCTCAGTTTCCCAAATTTGCTGGCATACTGAGTACAGCACTTTCACAGCATCATCTCTTAGAATTTGAAATAGCTCAACTGGCATTCCATCACCTCCACTAGCTTAGTTCATAGTGACGCTTCCTAAGGCCCACTTGAATTAACATTCCAGGATGTCTGGCTCTAGGTGAGTGATCACACCATTGTCATTATCTGGGTCATGAAGATCTTTTTTGTATAGTTCTTCTGTGTATTCTTGCCACCTCTTCTTAATATCTTCTGCTTCTGTTAGGTCCATACCATTTCTCTCTTTATTGAGCCTATATTTGCATGAAATATTCCCTTGGATCTCTAATTTTCTTAAAGAGATCTCTAGTTTTTCCCATTCTGTTGTTTTCCTCTATTTCTTTGCACTGATCACTGAAGAAGGCTTTCATATCTCTCTTTTCTATTCTTTGGAATTCTGCATTCAAATGGGTATATCTTTCCTTTTCTTCTTTGTTTTTCTCTGCTCTTCTTTTCATAGCTATTTGTAAGGTCTCCTCAGAGCAATTTTGTTTTTTTTTTTTGCATTTCTTTATCTTGGGGATGGTCTTGATGCTGTTCTCCTGTACAATGTCATGAACCTCCATCCATAGTTCATCAGGCACTCTGTCTATCAGATCTAGTCCCTTAAATCTATTTGTCATTTCTACTCTATAATTGTAAGGGATTTGATTTAGGTCATACCTGAATGGTCTAGTGGTTTTCTCTACTTTCTTCAGTTTAAGTCTGATTTTGGCAATAAGAAGTTCATGATCACACAGTCAGCTCCTGGTCTTGTTTTTTCTGACTGTGCAGAGCTACTTCCATCTTTGGCTGCAAAGAATATAATCAGTCTGATTTTGGTGTTGACCATCTGGTGATGTCCATGTGTAGAGTCTTCTCTTGTGTTGTTGGAAGAGGATGTTTGCTATGTCCAGTGTGTTTTTTTGTCAAAACTCTATTAGCCTTTGTCCTGTTCCATTCTGTACTCCAAGGCCGAATTTGCCTGTTACTCCAGGTGTTTCTTGACTTCCTACTTTCACATTCTAGTCCCCTATAATGAAAAGAACATCTTTTTTGGGTGTTGTTTCTAGAAGGTCTTGTAGGTCTTTACAGAATCATCCAACTTCAGCTTCTTCAGCATTACTGGTTAGAGCATAGACTTGGATTACCACAATATTGAATGGTTTACCTTGGAAATGGCCAGAGATCATTCTGTCATTTTTGAGATTGCGTCCAAGTACTGCATTTCGGACTTTTTTGTTGACTATGGTGGCTTCTCCATCTTCTAAGGGATTCTTGCCCACAGTAGTAGATATAATGGTCATCTGAGTTAAATTCACCCATTCCAGTCCATTTTAGTTCACTGATTCCTAAAATGTCAATGTTCATTCTTGCCATCTCCTGTTTGGCCACTTTCAATTTGCCTTGATTCATGGACATAACAGTCGACATTCCTATGCAATATTGCTCTTTACAGAATCAGACCTTGCTTCTATCACCCGCTACATCCACAACTGGGTGTCGTTTTTGCTTTGGCTCCATCTCTTCATTCTTTCTGGAGTTATTTCTCCACTGATCTCCAATAGCATATTGGGCACCCACTGACCTGAAGAGTTTATGTTTCAGTGTCCTATCTTTTTGCGTTTTATAGCATAAAGATTTAACAAGCTTCTCCTATTTTCCGAAGGACCTCTAAATAGAACATTTATTACCTGAATGAACAGATGAACATTCCAAGATCTAGGGTCTGTCTTGAACCTTGTAATCTAAGATATGTTCTGTTGGCTACTAATGTTATAATGGCCTATCTGTACTGGTTATTTTCGCAGAAAAACTTCCCTTTTTAAAGTGACTTACAGATATGTCCTCAGTAATAATTCAGGAATTCCATGTGATAATACATTCCAAGAGTAAGTTGTACTGAAAATGACATTGAAACAAAGCAGTTGCTTGGTAACCATTATGAGCTGAACTGTGTTCTGCAAAAGATACATTGAAGTCTATGCTCTTTATATGACTTTATTTGGAAATAGGGTCATTGCAGATATAACTTAAGATGAGGTCATACAGGAGTAGGAAATGGCAACCCACTCCAGTACTCTTGCTTGGAGAATCCCATGGAGGGAAGAGCCTGATAGGCTACAGTCCATGGGGTCGCAAAGAGTCAGGCACGACTGAGCTACTTCACTAGTCAATATACAGGAGTAGAGTGGCCTTTAATCCAATATGATGGTTGTCTTTATAAAAAGAAGTGAGAGATACACACAAGAAGAACATCAACATAATGACAGATTCAGAGACTGTAGTGATGCAACTTTAAGATGAGGAAAAAGGATTGACTGTTACCACCAGAAGCTAGTGAGTGGCAAAGAAAGATTCTACCCCGTCTCAGAGGGACCAAGCCTGCTAACACCTTGATTTCAGGTTTCTAGTCTCTACATTGTGTGAGAATAATTTTTTAAAAATATTTTTTATTGAAAGATAATTTATTATATTTTTTTCTTTAAACTTTTAATTTTTATTAGAGCATAGCTGATTAACAATGCTTGTTATGATGGATTTAGATGAGTAAGGAGGGGGCTCAGTCATACATATACATGTATCCATTCTCCTCCCAAACTCCTCTCTCATCCAGTTGCCACATAACATTGAGCAGATTACCATGTTCTATACAGTAGGTTATTATTGATTATCTGCTTAAAATATAGCAGTGTATACCTGTCCATCCCAAACTCCATAACTATCCCTTCCTACTGGCAACCATAAATTAGTTCTCTAAGTCTGTGAGTCTCTTTCTGAATTTTTTTTTTAAACCACCAGTTTATGGCTTTTGTCACAGCAGCCCTAGAAAACTAATTCAGTAATAAAGCTGAGGTCCAGCCAGTGTCCTTCAGCATGAACACAGCTGTTATCTGTAGCTGGTTTTATTCAGATTAAATGCAGCACTCATTGGCTGGTGTCTAATCTATACTGCTTATTCATTATTTTGAAAATTCCTTCATATTGTGAGTAGGCAATCAGAACAATAAAATTGGTTGAGAAATTTAATTATACATGAATGTGAAACCCCAGAGTTAAAGATTCTTCTTCCTAGATAGTTGAAGGGCAAATGCCAAATTTTGTCAGTAACGCTTTAATTTTGAATGTTTAAAATTTATATTTTTCCTCTGACTAATGATTTACTTATCTATTAAGACATTTAATAGGTTTCCTACTATCATATAAGTTTTGCACTGGACTACTTTGTAAAGATCCTAAAGTTTCATGTCATGAGGTCATTCTTATTTCTCTCACTCCCTTATGGGCCCCTTATCCTCAGAAAAAGTAACATGAAAGCTACAAGTAATCAATCATTGATATTAACTATGAACATAGAACAAGTAGCAATCTGGAATTTTCTTCAGACAACTGAGAAGTTTTATTAATCTCAAGTAAATTACTACTAATTTTAAAACCATTAAATTCATCAGTAATTGCTGATATTTTACAGGATGCTAGGGATTAGACATGGCACATATTCTCTGTCAAACATGCAGAAGGCTCTATATAGTCAGCAAAAACAAGACTGCGAACTGACTGTGGCCCAGATCTGCTGCTGCTGCTGCTGCTGCTAAGTCACTTCAGTCGTGTCCGACTCTGTGCGACCCCATAGACAGCAGCCCAACAGGCTTCTCTGTCCCTGGGAGTCTCCAGGTAGAAACACTGGAGTGGGTTGCCTTTTCTTTCTCCAGTGCATGCATGCATGCTAAGTCACTTCAGTCGTGTCTGACTCTGTGTGACCCTATGGACAGCAGCCCACCAGGCTCCTCCATCCACAGAATTATCTAGGCAAGGGTACTGGAGTGGGTTGCCATTTCCTTCTCCAGTGGCTCAGATCATGAACTCCTTATTGCCAAATTCAGATTTAAATTGAAGAAAGTAGGGAAAACCACCAGACCATTCAGGTATAACCTAAGTCAAATCCCTTACAATTATACAGTGGAAGTGACAATAGATTCAAGGGATTAGATTTGATAGAGTGCCTGAAGAACTATGGACAGAGTACTTGACATTGCACAGGAGGCAGTGATCAGAAAAACATCCCCAAGAAAAAGAAATGCAAAAGGGCAAAATGGTTGTCTGAGGAGGCCTTACAAATAGCTGAGAAAGTAAGAAAGGAGAAAAGGAAAGATTTATCCATCTGAATGCAGAGTTCCAAAGAACAGCAAAGAGAGATAAGAAAGCCTTCCTAAGTGGTCAATGCAAAGAAATAGAGGAAAAAACAATAGAATGGGAAAGACGAGAGATCTCTTCAAGGATATTAGAGATACAAAGGAAATGTTTCATGAAAAGATGGGCACAATAAAGGATAGAAATGGTATGGACCTAACAGAAGCAGAAGATATTAAGAAGAGGTGGCAAGAATACACAGAAGAACTATACAAAAAAGATCTTCATGACCCAGATAATGACAATGGTGTGATCACTCACCTAGAGCCAGACATTCTGGAATGTTAATTCAAGTGGGTCTTAGGAAGTGTCACTATGAACAAAGCTAGTGGAGGTAATGGAATGAATGCCAGTCGAGCTATTTCAAATTCTAAAAGATGATGCTATGAAAGTGCTGCACTCACTATTCCAGCAAATTTGGGAAACTGAGCAGTGGTCACAGGACTGGAAAAGGTCAGTTTTCATTCTAATCCCAAAGAAAAGCAGTGACAAAGAACGTTTGAACTACCGTACATTATAATTGCAGTCATCTCACATGTTAGCAAAGTAATGCTCAAAATTCTTCAAGCGAAGATTCAACAGTACATGAACTGAGAACTTACAGATGTTCAAGCTGGATTTAGAAAAGACAAAGGAACCAGAGAAATGTGAAATTTGAAATGCTGGGCTGGATGAAGCACAAGATGGAATCAAGTTTGCCAAGAGGAATATAACCCCAGAAACACAGATGACACCACCCTTATGACAGAAAGCAAAGAGGAACTGAAGTGCCTCTTGATGAAAGTGAAAGAGGAGAGTGAAAAAGTTGGCTTAAAACTCAACATTCAAAAAATGAGGATCATGGCATCTGGTCCCATCCCTTTATGGCAAATAGATGTGGAAACAAAGAAACCATGACAGACTTTATTTTCTTGGGTTCCAAAATCACTGCAGATGGTGACTGCAACCATGACTGCTCCTTGGAGGGGGGAGGAGGGAGGAAAAAAACTATGATCAATTAAACACCATATTAAACAGCAGACATTACTTTGCCGACAAAGGTCTGTAAAGTCAAAGCTATGTTTTTTCCATTAGTCATTAATGGATGTGAGAGTTGGATCCTAAAGAATGTTGAGTGCTGAAGAATTGGTGCTTTGAACTGTCATTTTGGAAAAGACTCTTGAAAGTCCCTTGACTGTAAGCAGATCAAACCAGCCAATCCTAAATGAAATCAACCCTGAATATTCATTGGAAGGACTGATGCTGAAGCTGAAGCTCCAATATTTTGCCACCTGCTGTGAAGAACTTACTCACTGGAAAAGACCCTGATGCTGGGAAAGATTGAGGGCAGGAGGAGAAGAGGGCGACAGAGGATGAGATGGTTGTATGGCATCACTGACTCAATTGACATGAGTTTGAGCAGGCTCCAGGTGCTGGTGGTGGACAGGTAAGTCTGGTATGCTGCAGTCCATAGGGTCCCAAATAGTCAGATACAACTGAGCAACTGAACTGCCCTGAACTGGTATTCCATGTCTCTTAAGAATATTGATGTGGGAAGATAACGTGGTGACAGGACTTTGGAAGTGACGTGCATAAAGTGATTATGTAACCCAGTGGGAGAGTTACCAAAAGCCTCCTGGTGAATGTAATATCTGAACTAGGCCTTAGAGGATAAATGAATGTAAGGCAGTCAAAAATGTAGATAAGGTATTGTAAGATATTGCAGGATAATGTATTCCCTCTGGCCCAAATTAATGTAAAGTAGTAATGTTATAATTGGATTTGGTGTCAGAGAATAGCAAGAGAGATGAGATTGCTAGTACTGTAGAGGACAAGATCATGGCAAGATCATAGAGAGTTCATAGGCATTGGTGAAGATTGGCTTTATCTTTTTTGGGTCTGGAAGACATTAAATCATTTCAGTAGAGACCATCATGTTTTCACTTCTATTTTAAATAAAATACTTGACTGGTGATATGGGAAAACAGATTTGAAGACAAAAAACTTGTAGGCATTAGAAACAGTGACAAAGTTGTCATGACGACGAGAAAAGACAATATTAAGTCTCTGAATTAGGAGAGCAGTATATGAGAGAAAAAGAATGATATTTTTAAAATGAGTTTTCCTACTAAAAACAAAGACTTAATGAGTATAATGTTTTTATGTGTATTTTGTATACATATATTAAGTACATATAATCATATATCTGAATACATATTTTCTTTCTCAATATGTGAAAGTATATCAGTCAGTCAGTCAGTTCAGTCGCTCAGTCGTGTCTGACTCTTTGCAACCCCATGAATCGCAGCACGCCAGGTCTCCCTGTCCATCACCAACTCCTGGAGTACATTCAGACTCACGTGCATCGAGTCAGTGATGCCATCCAGCCATCTCATCCTCGGTCATCCCCTTCTCCTCCTGCCCCCAATCCCTCCCAGCATCAGAGATTTTTCCAATGAATCAACTCTTCGCATGAGGTGGCCAAAGTATTGGAGTTTCAGCTTTAGCATCACTCCTTCCAAAGAACACCCAGGACTGATCTCCTTTAGAATGGACTGATTGGATCACCTTGCAGTCCAAGGGACTCTCAAGAGTCTTCTCCAACACCACAGTTCAAAAGCATCAATTCTTTGGCACTCAGCTTTCTTCACAGTCTAACTCTCACAGCCGTACGTGACCACTGGAAAAACCATAGCCTTGACTAGATGGACCTTTGTTGGCAAAGTAATGTCTCTGCTTTTCAATATGCCATCTAGGTTGGTCATAACTTCCCTTCCAAGGAGTAAGCGTCTTTTAATTTCATGGTTGCAGTCTCCATCTGCAGTGATTTTGGAGCCCCCAAAAATAAAGTCTGCCACTGTTTCCACTGTGTCCCCATCTATTTCCCATGAAGTGATGGGACCGGATGCCATGATCTTCGTTTTCTGAATGTTGAGCTTTAAGCCAAATTTTTCACTCTCTTCTTTCACTTTCATCAAGAGGCTTTTTAGTTCCTCTTCACTTTCTGCCATAAGGGTGGTGTCATCTGCATATCTGAGATTTTATTGATATTTCTCCTGGCAATCTTGATTCCAGCTTATGCTTCTTCCAGCCCAGCGTTTCTCATGATGTACTATGCATAAAAGTTAAATAAGCAAGGTGACAATATACAGCCTTGACATACTCCTTTTCCTATTTGGAAACAGTCTGTTGTTCCATGTCCAATTCTAACTATTATAGTCACTCTAATAAGGTTGAATGCTATAAAAATGTTAAGCGGCTTAAATATCCATTCATGGGATGAATTTACTATGTGAATTTTTAAAGCAATGAGTTGGTAATATACAAAAACATGCCACATAAATATTTGCATTTTAATCATATATGAAAAATGAAATTTTGGGGGCATTTAAATGTTATTTGAGTTTCATAAAATAATATTTGTATATTTATAAATGTATGGGAAATGAAAATGAGGATATACTATAAAATTGATGTTTAGCTTTTGAGAGATAGGATTATAGATATATTTCTCTTTTTATATTATTTATTTCTATATTGTGTTTTTTATAAATGGCTTGCTTTGATATTGTCTTTTAGATAACATAGGTTGTGTAGAATAGACATTTAAAGGACAAAACTTTGTAGGACTTGTGAATAATTGATTTAGGAAATGATAGACAAGGGAGTGTCAAGACTGATCCTCTCTCTCTTCATCTTTTAAAAAACTAAGTTATTAAGATGGTTTTCAATGCCATCAATTGATGGGGAATTGCAAAGAAGAGTGTTTTGTTAGTATGATTTCTAGAAGAGGGAGGGAGATAGTATTTTTTACATTATGTATTTAATGTATTTCAAGCATATGCAGGGGAAAACTTCTGACCTTTCAAAGGAATTTGGAATGGATATAGACAAGGGCTCAGTAACTTGTAGCACAGCAGTAGTCAAAGATTATCGTTTTCATGTGAATTATAATATAGACAGTTAAGCTAGTTCAGAAGTCAATGAGTTCACTCAGTGAGAAGACATGTTAATAAGAGAAACCAGACTCTGAGGAAAGGTTTTTCTGGTATAAATAATAGAAGTTTGAGCCAAAGTGGACATAGAGACCATCTCAAGCAACAACTCTCTTGTTTTCCAGCATGAATTTGAAGATCCAGAGAGAATGACTCATCAAAAGTCAGTTAACAGAGGCAGAACCAGGATAAGCCAGCAGTGCAATTCTGTAGATTCTCAGTTCTTTTACTTTTTTCCCCTGTGCTTCCAGATAAGCTTAACTTCCAGTTGTATAGCATTTTACTATTCTCTAAATTCTTAAATACACAAGACCTATTTTGAACTTCACAACAACTGTTAAGTATGAAGGGCAGATGGTTACTCCAACTTTATAGCTAACACAAGTTTCAATAACTTTGACCAAAGTTGAGTGTTTGGCAACTGACAGAGCCAGAATTTGAACCAAGGTTTTCTACAGACACTCCTGGCACTCTTTCCACATCATCAATCACATAAAAACGATCTTCAATTTACTAGTGTTATCTCTTGGGTCACATCTGCCATCCTAGGATTTGAAAGAATAGAGGACTGGAGTTTTCATTGTAGGTGTGTTTTTGTTCAAGTTCGTTCTCTACATAATCCCTTTCCTTTGACTTGAAATACGTGAATAAACTTAAATTTTAGTTATAAATATGTAGGTAAAAACCATTTATTTTAATTAGTTCATAAAATAGTATATGAAAATTTTAGTTTGTAGGAGTCTACATTGTTTATCACAATTAGAAATTATACAGCTGAACACATGATAAAGGAACATGACCTCATTAGTGTAGATTTAATTCTTTAATTTACCTTTTTAATTTGTATCTTCCCCCTTTTTATAGATTGACCCTTGAGAAGCTGGGCAAGCATCTTACCTGTGCTTAAAATCCTGAAAAAAAGCTTTCTGTTTGTTAAGAAGTTGGTTTTAGTCACTAATAGGTTAATAATGTTAATCTATTATAATCTTCAAGGGATTTTTTTCTTCAAAAGTCAATTATTTGGCTCTCCACTTCTCTTCTTCATTAAACTTTCCAACTGCTGTATGGTGGCACAACAGTGTCTTTGTTAGCTGCTAAGAGGAGCTATTTGTCATTTGTTTTGCTTCAAGGACTGCCTCCTTTGTTGATGTTCTTCCACAAATTCAAAAAGTAGTTCAACAAAGCAGAAAACCAAAAAAAAAAAAAAAAAAAAAGAAATTTTCATTCATAGAGTGTTTTTTGAGAGGAAAATTTTTCAGGCTGCATTATATAAAAGCTTAGTTTTCTTTGTTGATAAGCGAAGGTTAATTCTTTTTGGTTTTTCATTGGCAACAGAAAAATAAAAGACACTTAAACATAGAAACATTGTTAAAATGGAGATGAGTAGATAGCCTAGGATTGGTGAGTAAGCAGCATTGGACATGAGACAAAATATTGTATGGGATTTGCTATTACAAAAATAAAAAGGGACATAGAATTTCCATTGTGATCTCTGATGATATCAGGTGAGAAATGGGTTGCAATGTAATATAATTTTAAAAATTAAAGGAATTGTAGATGCCATCTAAACTGGTCTGTTCCTTTCATAGGTGAGAAAGTTGCAGCCCAAAGAAATGAAGTGATTGCCAGATTCTAGAACAAGTGCCAATAGAAAACAGAGAACAAATATAGTATGCTTTGTGGCAGGCAGCTTGGCAACCCAGGGGCAGTGTCATTGTGCTCCCTATAGATTTTCATTGAGAAGGGAGCCATCTCTCTCATGTAATAATATATTAAGAAAATTGTGAGGAAAAAGCTGGTGAGTTTATAGATTTTTAACCCATTTCCATCTTTATATGACTGAAATAGGTAAATTTATTTTCCATGCATGTATTTCCTTCAGTCTCTTACTGTTTTACATATCTCTGATGAACTTCCCCGGTGGCTCAGACGGTAAAGCGTCAGCCTACAAAGTAGGAGACCTGGGTTTGATCCCTGGGTTGGGAAGATCTCCTGGAGAAGGAAATGGCAACCCACTCCAGTATTCTTGCCTGGAAAATCCCATGGACAGAGGAACCTGGTAGGCTATAGTCCATGGGGTCGCAAAGAGTTGGACATGACTGAGTGACATTTACTACTACTAATGAACTATTACTTACTATAACATGCAATTTATACTATATTACTTATTTAGACTACACATTATTATTTTGTTTGCCCTTTTCCTCCTCTATGCATCTGAATGAATATACAAACTAAGAATATACATAAATTAATAATAATAATGTAAACTAACAATAAACCAATAACTGTAATAACTGAATAATAATAATGATGTAAAATAGATTTTAAAAAGTTATCTCCAAGTGTGTGCTTAGTCACTTCAGTCGTGTCCAACGTTTTGTGATCCTATTGACTGTAGCCTGCCAGGCTCCTTTGTTCATGGGTTTCTCCAGGCAAAAGTACTGAAGTGGGTTTCCATGCCTCTCCCAGGGGATCTTTCTGATCCTGGGATCAAAACCGAGTCTCCTGTATCTCCTGCACTGCAGGCAGATTCTTTACTCCTTAGGAATTAGTAAGTGACATTTCATGGACAAAATTCAACCTGCTATCTGTCTTTTTAATAAAGCTTCATTGAAACACAGCAATGTTTGTGGAATTGGATGTGATAAAATAGTGCCAGATGCATACAATTGTTCAACTACCAAAAACAAGTGAAGTTTCAAAAGGAGAGAAAGAGGTTGGCTTTTAGGAGGTCCAGAGCGTTTTCCATTGAGTGAAAAAATATTCTTTTTGTAGCTCCATCTTTTATAATTTAATTTTTGAATTGGTTTCTTAGATGAATCAGAAGAGACAAAATGACTTACATGATCCAACATGTTGTGAGATGCTAGGGAAAACACTCCCAGAATAAGGAGGCACGTTTCCTAACAAAATAAAACAGTTTATTGAAAACATAATTAACCTTGAATCACTATATTCTTTGTGAATATGACAAACAGTTTGTGCCTTATGAAAACATTCTTTTCTTTTTATATTCAGTGCTGAAATTTTTTGCTTCCCTCAGGATACTCTGCAATAATGAATAGTAAGTAGATGATTTTTTCCCTTATGTTTCCATACTGGTGTCAGTGTTCACTGTGAGAAGGGCCCACCATGTGGGATAGTAACAAATATCATACAGGAATTACAAACTCTGATGTCTATATATGAAATGTCAGTGATAATCAACAGTTATTTTGTCTCAAACAGACTTTCACAATGCATTTTCAGAGAATTAAAGACATAAAAGGATTGTCATATGCATTAAATATTTGTTTGGTATTTGCCTAATCAGACTCAATTCAGAACATCATAGAATACTCAAGTGGTATAATCTTACGCTTTTTTTTTTAAAAAAACAAAACAAAACATTGTTTATAGATGATGAATCAGAGAGCCAGTTTGGAAATGGTGTGTTGGATCCTGAAAATTAAAGGAGATAAACTGGGAGATGGAGATTGATTTAGACTTCTTATACATACAGAGTAACAGAATATACAAATATTGGACAATGACTGTTGAACCAGATTTTCTGGAACACTGGGATATCGGAATTATTTTTCATTTTTTAAAACTTTTTATTATGTATTGAGGTATAGCCAGTTAACAAGCAATGTTGTGATAGTTTCAGGTGAATGGTGAAGATACCCAGCCATATATACACATGTATTCAGGGATGTTTATATATAATCATACAGGAGCAATGGCTCATGTTCATCTCTGCCACCTTAATAAGAACACATCCTTAAAAAAGACTGTTTAATATTAGATTCTATATAATATTTCATTTGAAAAATCAAAACTTTACCATCCAAAAATGTGTGAATGCTATTGCTATAGATTATTTATTTATTTATTTATTTTTACTTTGTTTTACTTTGCAATACTGTATTGGTTTTGCCATACATCAATATGAATCTGCCACGGGTGTACATGTGTTCCCAATCCTGAACCTCCTCCCACCTCCCTCCCCATTCCATCTCTCTGGGTCATCCCAGTGCACCAGCCCCAAGCATCCTGTATCCTGCATCAAACCTAGACTGGCAATTCATTTCTTACACGATATTATACATGTTTCAATGCCATTCTCCCAAATCATCCCACCCTCACCCTCTCCCACAGAGTCCAAAAGATTGTTCTATACATCTGTGTCTCTTTCACTGTCTCACATTCAGGGTTATTGTTACCATCTTTCTAAATTCCATATATATGTGTTAGTATACTGTATTGGCATTTTTCTTTCTGGCTTACTTCACTCTGTATAACAAGTTCCAGTTTCATCCACCTCATTAGAACTGATTCAAATGTATTCTTTTTAATGGCTGAATAATACTCCATTGTGTATATGTAGCACAGCTTTCTTATCCATTCATCTGCTGATGGACATCTAGGTTGCTTCCATGTCCTGGCTATTATAAACAGTGCTGCAATTAACATTGGGGTACATGCGTCTCTTTCAATTCTGGTTTCCTCGGTGTGTATGCCCAGCAGTGGGATTGCTGGGTCACATGGCAGTTCTATTTGCAGTTTTTTTAAGGAATCTCCACACTGTTCTCCATAGTGGCTGTACTAGTTTGCATTCCCACCAACAGTGTAAGAGGGTTCCCTTTTCTCCACACCCTCTCCAGCATTTATTGCTTGTAGACTTTTGGATCACAGCCATTCTGACTGGTGTGAAATGGTACCTCATTGTGGTTTTGATTTGCATTTCTCTGATAATGAGTGATGTTGAGCATCTTTTCATGTGTTTGTTAGCCATCCTTATGTCTTTGGAGAAATGTCTATTTAGTTCTTTGGCCCACTTTTTGATTGGGTCATTTATTTTTCTGGAAATGAGCTGCAGGAGTTGCTTGTATATTTTTGAGATTAGTTGTTTGTCAGTTGCTTCATTTGCTATTATATTCTCCCATTCTGAAGGCTGTCTTTTCACCTTGCTTATAGTTTCCTTTGTTGTGCAGAAGCTTTTAATTTTAATTAGATCCCATTTGTTTATTTTTGCTTTTATTTCCAGAATTCTGGGAGGTGGATCATAGAGGATCCTGCTGTGATTTATGTCGGGGAGTGTTTTGCCTATGTTCTCCTCTAGGAATTTTATGGTTTCTGGTCTTACATTTAGATCTTTAATCCATTTTGAGTTAATTTTTGTGTTTGGTGTTAGAAAGTGTTCTAGTTTCATTATTTTACAAGTGGTTGACCAGTTTTCCCAGCACCACAAGATCACTGAATGAAGAAAACAGTAACACTGCCAGAATTTACTGTAGATTGACCTCCTTATGTTTTAGCCTAAACAGATCTTTGCAGTTATCCTGAAGCTTCTGAAAGTGGTTTAGCCAAGGTCTCAGTGACCCTGTCTGCTAATTAGCAATGTAATGCATAAGGAAGTATATTCATACTCCCAGAGTTAAATGCAAAAAATAAGAATGAGACTTTTATTAAAGGACAAAAATAGACTTGAAGATCTTTGACAGATTTCCAAGAATTATAAACCAGGTCAAATAGTTCAACCTTTTCATTTTATAGATAAAGATATTAAAATTTAAGAATTTTCAAAATTGCTGGTGGAATGAGTAATAGAACATAGGCCCATAACCACCTTCATATTTAGTAGAAAACAAATTAGGACTTAAAAAATCTAATTTGATATTTAATAGCTTTCAAACTTCAGCTACTTACCTTCTCTGAGTGTCAATTCAATCATCACTAGCATGGCTAATCCCCAAGGATAGCACAAGGTTTTGTAATAATGGCATATGGAATGTTCTATGTATGATATCCCAGGTAAATATGAGCTATTATTATTAGGATGTTTAAATTATATGCCATTGTCAATACCTGACATTTTACCTATGAATCCAGCAGTTTCATATGGTTTAACTTAATAATATTGTTTATAGTGTTATACCACATATGAATTCTATTATAAAATTTTATTTTTATTTTAATGGCAGAGGGTCCATTTAATTGTATGCCTCTTTTCAGGATTCATTATTATGCTTAATCCTATCTAAGCCATTATCTTTTAAAATTAATTTTTATTAGAATAGAGTTGCTTTACAATGTTTTATGGTTTCTACTATACAGCAAAGTGAATCAGATATACATATACATATGTCCCCTCTTTTTTGGATTTCCTTCCCATTTAGGTCACCACAGAGAAGAGTTCCCTTAGGTATACAGTATCTTCTCATTTGTTATCTATTTTATACATATCAATACTGTAAATATGTAAGTCCCAAACTCTCTATTCCTTCCACTCCTCACGCCATTATCTTTACCTTGATTTGTAGTATATACATATGATCATTTCTCATTAGTAAACAACATACTTTGGATTAGCTTTTATTCCGAGAGTTAAAATGAGATTTTGCTTCTCTAAAGCATTAAATAGGTATGACAAGAGGATAGAATTCATAGTAAGAGCCAAAAAGATCCTCCATCCATGGGATTTTCCAGGCAAGAATACTGGACTGGGTTGCCATTTCCTTCTCCAGGGGATCGTCCTGACATAGGGATCTAACCCAGGTTTCCCACATTGCAGGCAGACTCTTTACCATCTGAACCACCAGGGAATCCTAAATATGTACGAAAAGAGTATAGAATTCATAAGAGCCAGAAAGGACCTAACAATCACAGAAATGTGGTACAATTAACATCCTTAGAAACATTGCTTCAGTTACGTTTGGCCTTCTTCATACAGGCTGCATTTTTCAACATTTTCCTTTTTCTTGTTTTCTGGTTTAAGCACTCAGACAAACATACCTGAATGTGTGAGCATGCACACACATTCATGAACACACACACAAATCACAGAGGGAGAAAAAAAAAAAGAAATGAAGAAAGGCTGAGACAAGGAGAAGAAAACCTGACCTACTTTTTTTCCAGGCCTTACTGAAATATCTAGGTGACAGACTGAGCTGGCTAGTAACTAGAATTTTCCAGTCCTGCAATTGACCCAAGTCCAGGCCAATGGGTTCATTTTGAAAAATCTTGGAAAACACTTAAAGTTTACTAAAATTGAAATATACACACAAAAATATCCTAAATGCATATATAAAAATATTTCATTACCCATTTCAGTTTTAGGTGTCAACTGAAAGCAATTTAGAATAAATATATGATTTTTAAAATGAAACACAAAGTATTACTAAATACCATTGTTATTGAGTTTCACTAGAGTCTAGTGGAAAAAACTTTCTGACCTGATTTTAAATCCCAAATCAGTCATTTACTTGTTTAATAACCTTTGGATACATCACTTTTAATTTGTGTGCATGCATGCATAGTTGCTATGTCATGTCCCACTCTTTGCATCCCCATGAACTGAAGCACATCAGGCTTCCCTCTCCTTCACTATCTCTCAGAGTTTGCTCAAACTCATGCATATTGATTCGATGATGCCATCCAATGATCTCATCCTCTGTCTCCCCCTTCTCCTCCTTCCCTCAATCTTTCCCAGCATCAGTGTCTTTTCCAGTGAGTCAGTTCTTCCCATCAGGTGGCTAAAGTATTGGAGCTTCAGCTTAAGCATCAGTCCTTCCAATGAATATTCAGGGTTGATTTCCTTTGGGATTGATGTGTATGATAATATTGTGTATGTTAATGATTCTCAAATTACACTTCCAGTATAGAATTCTGCAGGAAATCGTTGGACAGTTTTCAACAGGTTTCCACTGGCTATTTTCTAGATATCCCCAAATCATGCATAAAATTGAGCTCTTAACTTTCTCCTCCTTACTAACACTATTTTCAAGTTTTTCATATCAGTTAGTAGATATTCCTTCCTTTACAGTTGCACAGCTTAAAAACTTTGGGATTATTCTTTACTATACTCTTTTTCTTACATCCCACACTTAATCTCTCAGACAATATTGGTGACTCTACTCTCAAAGTATATCTAAAACAATCAGTTTTCTCTTCCACTAAGGATATCATACTTTCACACTTGGTGCTTTTACTATTCCTTTCAATGAGGTCTTGCCAAGGTCCAGCCTCAGCAGAGTCCAGGAATAGCCTCAGGATGGACTACGTCAGCGAATGAAGAACGATAGAGAAAGAGAGAAGGAAAGAATGACACAGGGTGACCAAGCTTCAGTGAGTGAGGCCTGTTTATTTTATTTTCCTCGGGGCTTTTATACCCTGAATTGTACATACAGCAAGGTGAAAAATGCAGAGTCAACTCAACATTCCATCAGTATTAACTTTTATTGATACCAGGTTCCTTCCTGCAAGTCTTATTTTTTGTACATTATCTTCTGGCCTGGAGGTCTGTTGATATTTTATGACCTCTTTTTGATAAAGGTTGGTCAGCCAAAACAATAATTTTCTCTTAAAGTGTTTCTTCTTAAATTCCTAGTCTATGTCACCCTTAAAGTATAGAGTTACATTTTTATGGAGCAAAGCTTCAGCAGGTTACAGCAAAGAAAGAACTTATTAACTCAAAGTCTAATGTTGCTAATGCTAAGGTTATTACTTGTTTCTTCTACATCCTGACTAAATGCACTCACAGGAACACAATGGATAAGGGATGTGAGAACTTGGCAGCAAGCATAGGCTCAACAATGTTGCAAGAGTCTGGATAAACCTGCCAAGTAAGCTAGAATACTAACAGGGGGTTTGCATTGAAACACTCTTATCTTGTCCAGGAGACTTATTAACTAAAGCCCTAAGTTAACTCTTTACAGGGGAAGGTGGTCTGGGATAGCCCCCTGTTAATGTCAGAAGAGCTGGTGAAAGACATAAAATAGTAAGACAGACAGATTCTGGTTTGGGGGTAGATGCTCGAGCAGGTCCAGGAGGGTCCCTTGAGTCCTGACCTTGCCTTTGCCCATCAGGCCTCTTCCTCATGACCTTTGCCATGGGCAGGATTCTCCATACTGGCTCCCGGCAAGGTCTACCCTGGCTACCTTATTAAAAATTGGCTCAGATCAATTCTTACCAATCTTCTCTTCCTACTGTACTTTTCAGATATATCTATATATCTATTTTCATAGATATACTCAGAATATAATATAGTATATATGTGATTTCTTAATGCCATTTAGTGATGCTATTTCTTAATTGCATTTTAGTGCTATTATTTTACTACCAGATTATAAACTGCATGAAGACATGGATTTGTTTGCTTGTTTTATTTATTCCCAGAATTCTGATGCATATTTGTAGGTATTTATTAATATTTGCTGGATAAGTAAATAAAAGATCCATAAACAAAATATCTGAAATATTTCTTAAAATAATTGTTTGGCATAAATAACTTTAAAACAATGTCCCACCCACATCCTAAATAAGCCCCATCATTTAAGTATTCTCTCTGGGCTTCCCTGGTGGCTCAGACAGTAAGAAATCTGCCTGCAGTGCGGAAGAGCCGAGTTGTAACCCTGTGTTGGGAAGATCCCCTAAAGAAGGAAATGGCAACCCACTCGAGTATTCTTGCCTGGAAAATACCATGGACAGTAGCAGGAACCTGGCAAGCTACTATCCATGGTGTCCCAAAGAATTGGACATTACTGAGAGACTAACAATTTCAGTTTCATTTAGTGTTTCCAAGAAAATAAGACTGGCCTTTGTTTTTCTTTTGTGTTTTTATGGGCAGGTGTTATTTAAATTTTATTTAATTGTCAAATGTGTCATTTTTTAATTTCCAAATGATGGTAAAACATAAAATTCCCAAGGTGAAGCTAAACTGAAATATAATAAATATCTTCAGTTTTAAAATCATTGAATCTTAAATACTGAAGATATAATGCCTATCTGTTTGAGTTAATGATATAGACTATGCTTGAATTTAGTGAACTCAGCAATCTATTTGCCCCAGAATCTTTTGGGGGAAATAGGTTTTAATCATATTAGAAACTTAGGAGACACTCAGAGAGAAAGAAGTTAGATTAACATTTTTCAAATTATCATTTTTTGTTTCTTTTTTGGTTATGCTAAACCATCCTATTATTCAACTTTCAAAAGGCTGAGAAAATATAAAGTAAGAATGCCTTCCCTTCCAAACAGACACCCAATTCATTTCCCAGGGGGCAAGGATATAACAGGTTCCAGTTTATCCCTTGTATAGTTAACTAGATGTTTAAGTGAATATGTATACATATTCTTCTCCCTGACCCCTTTCTAAACACAGATGGCTGCATACTATATACAGTGTTCTACATCTTGCTTTCTCACTTGGCCATATATAATGGAGATTTTTCCACAATAATATATAAAAAAGATTATCATGTGATCATATTATACTTTGTACATAAGTGTGTGTATAAATTTAGACACAGGTACATACATTGTAATTTATTTGGTGTATCATTTAGGGAAATTCACATTATTTCCAGTCATAATAAAATACTACAGTAAATGATCATATATTTCTTATATAAGGAGGTATATTTATATAGTAAAAGTTCTATAAATAAAGTGGCTGGGTTCAAGAGAATGACACTTATAATTTTAATAACATCTTCCAAAAGCTGCCCATAGAATACTTTTCATATTCATATTGCAACAACATTGTATGACAGTGTTGGTTTAACCATACTCTTGTTAGGAAGGCTTTAATAATGATGATGATGATGATGGGTACATTAAAAGAAAATTGTCTATATGAGTAGAATTGTTTACCTGACAAATCTAGAAATATAAATTGAAGAGGGGTCAAGGAAATTATTTTTTCTCAGATAAAGGTAAATTCTTAAAGTCAGACAGTATGTATCTCATTACCCTAGACATCAGTGTAATGCCAAAGACACGAGAGAAGCCTGGTGATTGTTATTATCATGAGCTGAAACAAATATAAACCTGAAGAACATGATTAAACTTCAGGAGACATAGCAGTACACTCCTAATTTCATATGAAAACAATGAATTTGCAACCTGATTATGACATCACATAGATGTTGAGAGGGTAGCAAAATGGCAGAGTTACTGATACCCATTGATAGCTTAATTACAGCCACTGGTGTAATCTAAGAGAGGCTCTTATCAGCAAACACTAAGAAGAGAAGAGAATCACTGGTGACTCAGTTCCCTGCAGGATCTGAAAAATTGTCAGAGCAGGCCATAAGTAATTACCAGAAGACTGTCCTCCAAACCAAGTGGATTGTACAAATGTAAGTGGGAACAAAAAGGTATCAGTAGTCTGTGGGTTAACCTAACAGGTTTTGAAAGTTTATCAGCTCCTTAAATCAGACAGCCTTTGAGATGGTATATACCTTGGTAATGGGCTTCCCTGGTGGCTCAAATGGTAAAGAGTCTGTGCACAATGCAGGATACCTGGGTTTGATCACTGGGTCTGGAAGATTCCCTGGAGGAGGAAATGGAAACCCACTCCAGAATTCTCACCTGGAAAATCCCATGAGCAAAAGACCCTGTTGGCCTACAGTCTATGGGGTCCCAAAGAGTTGGACATAACTGAATGACTAACACTTTCATTTTTTTCATACCTTGGTAATAGAGCAAGTTACATTTATATCACCTTCTGCTTTTCTCTGATTGGGTTTGGAAGTTTGACAGTTAGTTATGGTTTCTTGGTTTAATATTTACTTTACAGTTGTTGTTCAGTCACTCAGTCATGTCTGACTCTGTGATCTCATGGACTGCAGCACAACAGACTTCCCTCTCCTTCACTGTCTCTCAGAGTTTGCACATACTCATATCCATTGAGTTGATGATGCCATCCAGCCATCCAACTATCTCATCATCGGTCACCCCCTTCACCCATCCTCAACCTTGCCCAGCATCAGGATATTTTCCAATGAGTAGGCTCTTCCCAGCATGTGGCCAAAGTATTGGAGCTTCAGCATCAGTCCTTTCAATGAATATTTAGGGTTGATTTCCTTTAGGATTGACTGGTTGGAAATAGGCATATTCTATGAAATTAAGTTCCCCAGACATTTTGAAAAGAAATAGAAAGGATAATTTTAATTGCTACAGTTAACTAAATATGAGGCCACTGTTCTTTTGCTTAAATGTGGGTTTAACTAAGAGGAAAACCTTGTAATGAGAGATAATATGACCTCTGTGTAGACACATAAGAAACTGTAAGACATCTGACACAAGAAAGACAATATAATTGCAAAATATTATTGCAACACAGGTATTTCAATTTAGCAAGTGTATGAGTAATATCCATTTTGATAGAACATCAACTTTTTGGTGATTTCAATTTCCTTGATATGATTAAGACAGACTTTAATTCAGGGTCTAAACAATAAGAAACATAAAATTAAATACAAAAAGTAGTTTAAAATGTATAAATACATATGTTGATGCAATTTCCTTTAAAATTTTATTCTTCATTGTAGTAAACTTAACATTAATTATTTTTATCATTAGTTATAATATTAGTGTATGCAAAGTTGAAAAATTATCTTTGTTTTAAATTTAACAACATCGTTAAGTTAATTGCAGTTGTCTAAATAATTCCCTGTATATGGAATAGTAGATTTCTCCTTCCTGTGCTGTCTGAGTCCTCAGTTTGCATAAGGATCTCATTGTTCTTAGACAGTTCCTTTGGAAATAATGATAAGGGCCATTATGAAATTTCAGTGAAGATGATTGAATGAGTATTACTAGTTCTATTTCCTGAAAGTAAAAGAAAATGAACTTGAAAGGGGTTATATCCATGTCTAAGAAATGAAGGAGAGTAAGATTTAGCAGAGAGCACTCATGGAACCTTTAATAACTGCTAGAGACTGGCATTATTAAGACATTTGAGACATTTAATCCCTGTAAGCATATTATAGGGTAGGTACTACTATTATTATCAGTGTTTTACTGATGAGCAAACTAAGTCACAGAAATATTTTCATATTGGAAAGAAGTATTTTCAACTAGAGTTATGAACAGCCAATATCTTTGTAAAATTTTCTCTTCAATTCCATGTTTTTTATCTGATGTACACATATTACTATGCCCCAGGAGAGAGAACTCCATGATGTAATCTACAAGACTTTAAGCTTCTGTTTAGCCTGGGAAGCAGTGAAGAAGAGGGATAAATAGGCAAAATAATAACTGATCAGCAGGGAGACAGTGCAGTCAATGAGATTAAACCAGATTTAGTTAATCTGTAAAGTAAATTGTTTAACATAGAGAATCATCCATTACTTTTTAAAACTTGAGGTGCAGAAATTACATATATCACAAACTCTGAAAGTTAGGTGAATGTAATTATATGTCATACTAGTGATTTATACTAGTCACATAGGAAATTCAAACTAGTAACATAGGAAATTGTAGTTCTCACAGGGTTAGGTGGCTTTTGAAAGGAAAAGGTAACTAAATTTGACTTTAGTTGAAAAGGTTCACCTGTATCTCAGGAAGAAGATTCTAAAAATTGAGAAAGTGATGGGAAGTATTTAGATATCAAAAACTACGAGAAAATATGCAATAATAAGTAAAGTCAAAATCTAATGTAAAAATGAATTTTTTAATCAATCTTTTCACATGGCCCACTTAGCAAGTGTATACAATATAACAAGTCTTCATTAGACATTAAACAAATACCTACTGGTTTATGTACTGTGGCGTTTCAAACTCTAAAATGAGTAGATTTCTAGATAGCAGCTGTATTTGAACTACAATTGTACTCTTTGGAAATATTAAATAAGTAAAATTTCTATTTATCTCAAGCATTTTTTAGGTTTAACTAGACTTGTTTTTAGCAGAAAACCATCTTCTATTAAAATCTTAAGACAGTGATGTATCAATTGAGATTACTTAGCCTGAGTAGAAAATAGCAAGATGTATTCAAGCAACTGTGAAAAATGTGTTATGTCCATGCTTCTTACTGATAATTAAAATTTTAACTGGGCACTAGGAAAATGATATTTGGCTTGAAACATACATAAAAGTTTTTTTATTTGGCAGATAAAGAAAAACATTTATTCATCACCACATGCTTAACTGTAGAAATCATGAAAAAGATAAATTCAATGAATTTACAAAGGCATATGTATAATTCCATCAGGGAAGATGTATATTCTACTGAAATATAATTCCCTAGCATTCCTGCCTTATACTTCTGTTCTTTTCTGGAAAAATAATTCCTAATGTGATCTCTTCATTGTTTCTATGAATATATGTGTGTATGTATATAGATACATACACATAGGTGTATGTTATATATATATATATATACATACATAAAATTTCAGATATTACTAATACTTTATATTTGATGCTTTTAAACATAGTTAATATTCAGTAGTTATAAGAAAGAAAGAAAGTAGCAGTGCTCACTTAGCTCTTGATTTCCATAAATATTGTTATCAGTTTTAAATTATAATGTGCTAGAAAATAATGTTTGCATAATTAGTTTAGTTCTAGTTATATTTTTGTGTAATAACAGAAAAAAATGTATATAACTTTTATCTTTTGGAAAATGGCTTATTTTTCTAAATAGTAATACATGTCAAGATGTTGAAATGACAAATTTTTTATCTTCTTGAACCTCAAATATGATGTAGCTCATTACATTAGCACCAAGAAAGCAGGCCGTAAATTACCACAGTGTGTTCAAGCATGTCTGCAGGTTTGACATTGCCTTCCTCCTAGAACATCCATCATTGCCGAAATGTCCTGAGAACTGAAAGCACAGACTATAAAGAAATTAAATCCCAAAATAGAGGTAGGCAATTTTTACTCTTAATATTAGATACAAAGTATTCATGTGTCTGTTGAGTTTCTACCTCATCTAGGAACCCAGTAATCATCAGACTTTTATGCTTTAAACAATAAAGAGTTTACATTTGTTTACTTAGTAGTGGTTAAAAATAGAGTAAGAATGGAGTAGAGTAAAATTAATAGAAAAAAAAAACTGAAACATGAACAAAAGATATTACTTCGCACATTATAGGAAATATAAACTTTAATTAAAAAACTCAAAGGGTTTATTAAAAATCATCTTTAAGGCTAATAAACATATTATTTTTAAAGAACATGCTTGGAATGAGGAACAGTCAAGGCATTTTTCATTTCAGAACCTATACCATATAAGATAGAACTGCAAATACTGTTTAAGTTGCAGAGGCAAAGGAACAAATTGAAAGGCATAAATTATAATGTCTTTTTCTCGTCTAAGAATTTTAAGTTCCCTAACGAGATAAATGGGAAACAGGGACTCAAGTATTTAAATGTGATGCCCATTCAGAATATTAATTAAGTATGGAAAGAATATTCCATCACATACTCATTGATTTCAGTCAGCATGAATACAAGGTCTACTGTTGTGGATGTAAAAAGTCCACCCAGGAATGGTGGGAAGAGATCTGAGGCTTCCAAATTGGCAAGTGTTAAAGAATATGCTTGCCAATGAAGGAGACACAAGAGATGCAAGTTCAATCCCTAGGTTGGGAAGATCCCCTGGAGTAGGAAATGCCAACCCACTCCAGTATTCTTGCCTGGAAAATTCCATGGACATAGGAGTCTGGTGAGCTACAGTCCATGGGGTCTCAAAGTGTTGGACTCTACTGAGCAACTGAGCAGTGAAAAGCACAAGACATCAAGAAAATTGGTGACATGATAGAGCCACCATGGAGAACAATATGGAGGTTCTTGAAAAGTAAAAACAGAGCTACCGTGTGATCCAGCAACTCCATTCCAGGGCATATATTGTGAGAAAATCATAATTCAAATAGATACATGCACCCCAGTTTCATTGCAGCACTATTTACAATAGCCAGAACATGGAAATAATTTAAATGTCCATCAATGAAAGAATCGACAAAGAAGGTGTGGTGCATAAATACAATGGAATATTATTCAGCCATATAAAAAATGAAATAATGCCATCTTCAGAGGCATGGATGGACCTAGAGACTGTCATACTGAATGAAGTCATACAAAGACAAATATCATATGATTTTGCCTATATGTGGAAACTTAAAAAAAAAAATGGGCACAAATGAACTTATCTACAAAATAGAAATACAGTGACAGATATAGAAAACAAAGTTGCAGTTAGTAGGGGTATGGGGGTGAGGGATAAATTGAGAAATTGGGATTGATATATACTACTATATATAAAATAGATAATTGAAAAGAACTACAGTATACCACACAGAACTCTATTCATTGCTTTGTAATGACCTATACGGGACAAGAATTTAAAAAAAGAGGGGATATATGTATAACTAAGTCATTTTTTGTAGCCCTGAAACAAGCACAATATTATAAATCAATTATGCTCCAATGAGATTTTTAAGAAATAATGATAACTGTAATTAATTTTTAAAATAAATACAATTTTAGCAATTTTAAATAAAATACAAAACAGGAAAATTTCAGATCCTATAATTTTTTTTTCCCCTGGGGACTGGAAAAATTGAGTAGAAACTGTGTCATATTTTAATATTCAGTTTATTACTTTTCTTACCATAACATCTAAAATGCTATTGTTTGGGTGGATCACAGGTACTTACTTTTTTAGCTGGTTCAAATTGTTTTACAATTAAAACTTTGTCTATGTTACTTAGTCTATTGTTAAGACAGAAACAACATCAAAATATTTCTTCACTTTAGGATAGCTATATTAAGTAATAGTAAACAACGTATTTGTGTTTTCCTGGTGGCTCAGACAGTAAAGAATCCACCTGCCAATGCAGGAGAATCAGGTTTGATCCCTGTGTCAGGGAGTCCCCTGAAGAAAGAAACGGCAACCCACTCCAGTATTCTTGCCTGGGAAATCCCATGAATAGAGGAGCCTGGCAGGCTACAGTTCATGGCATCACAAAAGCGTGGGACACCATGACTTAGCGGCTAAACCACAACAAGCAATGTATTTATGTTCATATTTTGGAACATGTGACAAACAAATGCTAAGGTGAATGAGAAGGAAAATCAGTTCTTGTGAATCTTCGGCTGTGGTAGAATAATGCCCCTCCAACGGCTGTGCAGTGACCACGTCCCCAAAACCTCTGAATGTTACCTTGCATAAAAACAGCTTGACTGATATAAGGCATAGCCCTTAAGCAAGTGCAGGTAGTCTGAAACACCCAGCTGGGGCCAATCTAATCACATGAGTGCTTAAAAGCACGGAAGAATCTCCAGCTGGCGGAAGAGGAGGAGGACAGTAGTGAGAAACAGCAGAAGCAAAAGGGAGAGTCTGAGAAGTAGTCTACCTATCATTTTGTGGAAGGCACAGTGGTCCAAAAGGTATTGGAGGTGCCTGGAAATTATGAGAATAAACGCGGGCAAGTTCTCGGGACTAAAGACTGCTCACCAACTGAAAACCAGCAAGGAATTCAGTCTCAGGAACTGAACGCCTTCACAAGCAGGAGTTTTGGAAACACATTCATTCCTTCCCAGAACCTCCTGAAAGGGACAGAATTTGAGTGTCACCAATTCTGGCCTTCTGAGAGCCTAAGCAGAAGCGCAGCTGAGCCCACCTGGATTGCTAACTTGCCTGATCTACAAAGGATAGTCTGTAAATGTGTGTTGTTTTAAGCTAATATATTGTGGCAATTTGCTAAAGCAATAGAACAGTAATACAGCAGTGTAGAGAAGTGTTTCGATTTAAGAATCAGTGCTAAATGTCTAAAGAGTATGAAATATCCTCAAGAACATTATTAAGAGTGTGTTTAAGTTCTATTATGATCAATATGAAGGATGAAAAAAATTCATGTCCCCACACATGCTATTAAAACAATTTTTAATATAAGCATGGATACAGTATATTTCAATTTTCTTCCAAATGTGAAGTTAGGGAAAATAAGCATATCTAGGTCCAATTTCTCATGTTACTATTGAAACATGCTGATGTAGAAAACCTGGAAAGCAGGGTCAAGTCTTCTCAGAAAACCTCCACTCCAAGACTCATACCTAAACCTCTTCATCGGGGCTGTTAGCAGTTAAGCTGCTCAACTGACCTGACTTCTGCAAACATTTCTCAACTCATTTCAGCTAGAGATTTAAGCAACCATAAGAAGAAAAACTTAAAGGGCAGCTTTTGTAATGGATATTTGACTCCAGCTATGATTACAAAGCCGTGCACTTCTACAGATCCACTTTGGACGGTTCACATTCTTTGGGGACAATGGCAGTGACAACAGAAAACACAAATAATCATTGAAATTGCTGGTCTTACTTCATGCAAACCACCTGGCCATTCACCCTTCATTGTTTGTGTGCCTAGGCATATTTTGTCTGCCCAAATGGTGGTTAAGTCCTATTTCAAAACTCTGATAGCAGTTCCATGTAGATTTTTAACGAGTGTGTTAGTAGAAATGTAACAGATACTGATGACAGATTTTTGTAATATCATTTTGTAAGATACAGTACACAAGATAAAATTGGCATATTGGGAAGTGGCTAAGTGCCAAGAGCAAATAACCAGAGTAAACATGTTTCAATTTAGATTTAAATCTGTTATTATTGTGGACAAGAATGGAGACTTTTTTACTACTCATCAATCATCCAAACAGTCAGTCAATTATTAGATAAGTCTTTATGGAGTGCCTAAAGTATAGTAGAAAGTAATTTATAGTACCCTGCCATCTGTATGCATGATTTAAAAGAAATAACTTTGTTAGATTACATCTGAGTTTATTTTTTTAATATATTAAAGAAGCAATTTTTCAAATAGGAAAAAATATATTATTTCAAAGTCCTTTTTTAAATTTACTCATTTAAATTCCCAAGTGAGACTCAATAAACTGTTACCATTTCTGTATATATAACAGCAGAAATCTTTCTGCATCTGCCTCATTGCTTATCACAACTGTCTTGCTTTTCTGTGTTTCAGAATATTGCTAAGAGCACACAACCTTGCCACTGCAATTTCAAACTGATTTTCTTTTCATGTTCCCTATCTAGTTGCCTAGATTCCAAGGTCATCTCTTGGTTTTCCCTGTAGGCACTGATGAAAAAGTAAATTGAAAAAAAAAAAAAACATAGAAGAATCTAAGTATCTTCTGTGACAATGCCAACAAATAACTTACATAATATTTTGAACTGGTGATTTAAAATATGAAGACATCCTGACCTGAAAATAATGGAAGATAAAGACAGTTCACCAAAGAAAGTAATAAAAGATTTAAAATGTAAAATATTTTTTAAAACTTAGAATTACAGATAATTCTTAGTAGATACAACAATGAAATAAGAGCAAATTTTAGAGAATGCTCATTTTTCCTGATGATTGTAATTATGTAGCTATATTAACATACATGTTATAGCTATAGCATGTCCATAATCTGAAAAAAGGTAATAAATTTCCTATTATTTCATTCAGAGTAATACTTTGGTCTTGAATAGAATCTTGCTCTTTGGATTTGTAATTGAAATAATAATAACAATAATAACAACAATGTTTTTTCCCTAACTCAGAAGGTCATTTTTGAAAAAATAAATAGTTTTTAGTTTTAGTTCCAGTATTGAGGACAAAGGCAAAAACAGGCCATGAAAAAACAAAATGTGTCAGTCTGATATGACTTGTTATAATATGAAATTGGAATATTTGCTAATTTTATAATATATTTATCTAAAGATATCAAGGTTCTATATCTTTGATTTTAAAAAATCCATTAAATATAGTATACAATGAAAGAAAAATCGGAAATATTTGTAGGAAATGTTTATCACTAGATATTAAATCATTTAAACATAAGTGATTATGTGCTTTATATTACTAAAATCATTACATTTTAGTCATTAATAAGACAAATATATAGATATACTGAGTGGTTAAATTTAATTCAAAAGGCTTCATGATAAGAATGCTTAAGTAACATGCAAAATATTAAATTTCAATGGTGTTTTAAGTTTATCTCATATTTTTCAATAGGATTCTGCTTATGTAGAAGTGATACCTTGGAAAAGATCTAAATACCATAAAAAGTTTCTACTAAAAGTCATAAGCAACAGAACATAGAAAATTTGTCTATTAGTATGACAGATGCTGCTATGGTTCATACGTACATAACCTCTGTGATATTTATTTTTATTTGTGAAGTTTTCCAGGCTATAATGCCCAGTTTTCTAATCAAACAATAATCTAGCTGCTGTTGTGATGTTAGATGTGGTTTACAGCTGTGTAATCCATTAACAGTAGGAACTAGAGATAACTTTGAACAATATGGGTTGACCTCATTCAGTCATTTGAGACACCTTAATAGTGAAACCTGAGGCATCACCAAGAAGAAAAAGAAATTCTGCCTCAAGTCTGCTGCATCCATTCCTGCCAAAGTTTCCAGCCTGGTGGACTCCTCTATAAAGTTTAGGCCTGCTGGCCCCCAGAATAAAGTGAGCCAATTCCTTATAATAAATGTCTTTACATATAGATAAATGATAGCTTCAGTGCAGTTCAGTCTCTCAGTCATGTCTGACTCTTTGCTGCCCCATGGACTGCAGCATACCAGGCTTCCCTGTCGATCACCAGCTCCCAGAGCTTGCTCAAACTCATGCATTTTGAGTCAGTGATGCCACATCCAACCATCTTGTTCTCTGTTGTCCCCTTTTCCTCCTGCCTTCAATCTTTCCCAGCATCAGGGTCTTTTCCAATGAGCCAGTTCTTCACATCAGGTGGCCAAAGAATTGGAGCTTCAGTATCAGTATCAGTCCTTCCAATAAATATTCAGGACTGATTTCCTTTAGGATTGAATGGTTGGATCTCCTTGCTGTCCAAGTGATTTCCAAGAGTCTTCTCCAACACAACAGTTCAAAAGCATCAATTCTTTGCCACTCAGCTTTCTTTATGGTCCATCTCTCACATACATACATGACTGCTGAAAAAACAGAAAAAAAAACCCTATATGGAAAAACCATAGCTTTCACTAGATGGACCTTTGTCGGCTAAATAATGTTTCTGCTTTTAAATATGCTATCTAGATTTGTCTTAGTTTTTCTTCCAAGGGGTAAATGTCTTTTAATTTCATGGCTGCACTCACTGTCTGCAGTGATTTTGGAGTCCAAGAAAATAAAGTCTCATACTCTTTCCATTGTTTCCTCATCTATTTGCCATGAAATGATAGGCTCAGATGCCATGATCTTAGTTTTTTGAATATGAGTTTTAAGATGATAGCTTGATGATTGATAAATGATAGATAGAGTCTACTGCTTCTGTTTTTCTGGAAAAACCTGGTTGATCTAGAACCACATGAAAATGTAAAAAAATCAAAGACATTTAATAATTACTGCAATAAATTTGTTTTTGTCACATAGAAATACAATTTACAAAAACTTGAAGTTCATATTTATACATGCATCTCATTGCTTGAATACCACCAGACTCTGATAAAACACATCTAATCCTAACTTAGGGCATTCTCATTAAACACTAGTATTCATGAAAAGAAATTAAGCAAGAGCATTAAATGTAGACTGACGTTCAAGATCCTTTTCTTCCTAGTACCAATATTTCCCAGGGTTTTTCTGACTACTTTCATCAGTTAGCTTTTTTGTTTCATGTATTTCTGAGTGGGTCTTGGTTGTGATTAATACCTAGCCTATAAACATATCTGGGCCTATGTTTAATCTGTGGTTATTTTGGTAAAACATCTTGATTGTAAGTAGTGATAATGAAATGTCCCATACTAACAGAAAGAGAAATCTATTATATGTAATATCCATGATTAAATATTGTCACTTTGCTATTATTTGAAATGATAAAATGCAAAGTTTTTTTTTGTTTTCTTTTGTTTTTACTCTTTCAATACTGTATTTTCAAATTGTCAAACTATTTCTCTAATTCTTCTCTCTGACCTGTTTTAAAATCAGGTCAATGAAAGATGAAAAAACTGCACACTTAATGTCAGAGGTTAGAAATGAATTAGTTAACATAAAGAATTAAGTCAGTTGATACATGAAGCTATACTAATAATACATTCCTTTTAATACTTTGAGACTCATATGAGTCTATATACCACAGAATTAGGAATCCACATGAACAGCAGCTAAGGTAGGATTGTCAGTGTCAAGAAAACACGAGTGTTTCAAAGATGCTTTGGGAAAAAAGAAAGAATGGGGTCAAAATATATGTAGCCCTGTTCTTAGTCACTCAGGCATGTCTGACTCCACCAGACTCCTCTGTCCATGGGGATTCTTCAGGAAAGAATAATGAATTGGGTTGCCATGCCCTTCTCTAGGGAATCTTCCCAACCAAAGAATTGAACCTGAGGTCTCTATCATTGCAGGTGGAATCTTTACTGTCTGAGCCACCAGGGAAGCCCAAGAGTACTGGAGTGGGTAACCTATCCCTTCTCCAGAATATCTTTCTGACTCAGGAATTGAATCAGGGTGCCCTGCCTTGCAGGAGGATTTGTTACCAGTTGAGCTACCAGGAAAGCTCATATGTAGCACTGCAAGTTAACATTACAATTTATGTAGTGTACTTTGTTCTTTTCTATAAATGCCTAAACCTATTTTCAAGTCTCAGTATAGAATTAAACCCCAGGAAACAATTTGGCAAAGATAATTTAGTTAGTGGAGAAATCCAAGTGAGTAGTCAATATGTCAGGCATTAGGCCATAAAATCAGTTGTCAGTAGCTGACATACATTTTGATATTTGGTATATGTAGCAGATTATAGAATTAATCTGTAACACTGCTAAAAATGCAGTAATATTTTAAATAATGAAAGCATAAGTAATCAACTCATTGATTAGAATTTTTTTTTCTTTCTAGAAGTAAAAATTACAGGTAACACCTATGTATATTTAAACAGTTCAATATATATTTAAAATTTTTTAGGGACAACTTCTGTATACCGACAGACATCTTGTACATATTTACTATCAATTGTTCTGTGCAATAAGAAACAACTTTCATAAGTACCTAAAATTAACAAATACAATTTAAGTTATGTCATTTATATATAAATAAGAAATCAACAGATTTTAGATAGTTTAAAATATAAAGATTAAAATGTATCATTTTCCAATAAACCTTGCATTTAAAAGAAAATTAAATTTGCTATTCCTGTAACATTGTTTGACATTAATATTTATTCATTATGATCTTAATATGCATGTAGAAATAAAATAGTGAATAATGAATATTGATTGAGTGACAATTCAGTACTGAGTAAAAATGTAAGGCACTTTATTTTTCGAAAGATATTTTTGTAATTTTATTCTCCTATCCACCCAGCCACTCATATATACTTAAGTGTTTAAAAATAATTCAGATTAATGAATTACAAAGTGAACCCATCCTCTATGACAATATTTCTGAAACATGGGGAAAGTATGAACATTACATAAAATATACATTTTATAACTAAAATTTTAGATCTGACTTGAAGTGCTTAGATTTAACATTTATAGAAAAGCTATAATGTGCTTTATGCACCATTTGTTTGAGAGCAAATATTCATAATGGTGATTAAAATAATTTCATATTTCTAATCTCAAAATTGTTCAATTTTACATATGCTTATTCTTCATTTATATTAGTGCCCTAAACATTTAGATGATGACCTATAATTATGAATACCTCCATTAGTTTGTGGTCAGATTAATTTGTTTTCAATTTGTGTTCAAAGAGTAACTGTCTGTTTAATATACTAGAGGCACTATTTTAGTAACTGTGGGTACTAGAAGCTAGAGAGAAGGGAAGCTGGAGCATGGGTCAGAGAAGCCACGGGTGGGTTCATGCATCCTGGGACCTAACTATAACCCTCCCTTTCTCTTGCACTCACAATGCAGAAGTGAGCATATTGAGGTTGTTAGAATAGTTTGGGATCTCAAGCAGTTTATAAGCAATGGTTAAATGTCATCAACTTCCTGACTGGGACACAGCACAATGTGATAATATGGCTAAGATGGGCTGTGTTCTAGTACCCAAGACCACCACCCTCCTTCCACATGATATTTCCTTTGGTTGGCACCCAGGTCTGCAGAAAATCCTAGCCAGGTTCCTACAAGGCAGTAGGTTTGTAGCTTGGGTAAGAAAAACATTGATTGAGCTCTCCTCTAATGGCCTTTTCATGTTCCTGGGAAGAAAGGTTGGCAAAAGTTGAAGGAAAACAATGCCCAAATAAATGGTCAGTAAATGGGAGAGGTTATTACAGGGCAGGACTAGGATCCTGAATGTGAGTAGAAACACAGAGACAATAACTCACCAGTCCTCATTACTGGTGAACTTCACTTACTCCAGCCTGTACCAGTATTACTAATAACGATTATGTCAGTGCAGAGTGGTGGTTTTGCTGGATAAATGAAAAGTAAAAGGCCGAACAAATAGGCAGTACTGGTTAACAGATGATGTAAGTGTTATTTCATACATTGAAAAGAAGGGCAAAACAGCAGAGAAATATAGAAAATGAGGTAGAAGAGGGATGAAAAGAACAAAGTCAAAATGAGATAAAATAAGAAACATGCTAAAGATACATAGAGTTCTGGTGTTAGAAGTTTGCGATCAAATAGTATAAAAGTCCAATTGATTATTTTAGAGATAAAAAGAGTTCCAAAGAAAGTTGAGCTCCACTGATGTCCATCCAAGTACTTGAGATCAACCTGAGGGTGAATTTCCTGTGGCTTAAACCTGCAGATTATTTTCATTTGTTTCTCCCCCAATGCTGTCCAGCTGTCATCCACACTGCATACCTAACAGTCTTATCTGTGCATAAAACAGCACAGCTGCTGCTAAGTCACTTCAGTCGTGTCCGACTCTAAACAGCACAGAGAGCAAAGCAATTGATGACCCTGGTACTGCTGGAGTCTGCTAAGAGCTTACCTAGATCATATATAAAGCAAATTCACTATAAAGATAACTCCGGTGCCTTCTTATGTTAACCATCCAAATATTATTTGCCTAATAGGGGAAGCCTTATATACTTATCTTCTTGAAACTATAAATGGTGCAAGTACAGTGAGTTGAAATTCACAGAACAGGGAAATTTTGGTTTCCTCTGTATTGATCACGGCTATGCTTTTTTGATATTGCCCATCCAGCTAGTAAAGCTTCTAAGGATTTCTAGTTTCAGATAATACAGTTCAAGGTTGGCAAGTAAACAGCATGCATGCTGCCTAAGTAATAATTGCATTTTCCCACTTGTGCAGAAAATTAACTGAAGAATTCTTGACACACTGTCTAAAGCAGTCACTATCAATTCTTCAGCATTTGTACTTAGGAAGCAAGCTATCTGACACTTCTAGCCTTTCCTTAGAAAATCCCAGATTCCACACAATTGTCTTTGGTTCTGGTACCATAGGCATATGTTCAAGGGCAAGTTACTTCTTCAGGGACAGAACAGATTTGATTTGATGACATTCACAAGCACACTGGGCTTCCTAAAATCCAATCCATCCAAGACAGATTCCCACGGAGACTTCTAACCCGAGAGGTGAACCCAGACATTCTTCTTTGCCACAAAGGCTTCGCTGGCCTGTGTGATTCTGGATTTCATGTTGTTAAAAGCTCACTGATTCTATTATCATGGCTATGTCTCTACCTACCTCCGCCGCCCATATTTGATGTGAGGCAAATATGTTTCTTGTACCTTGGTAGACTGTTTGTCTTAAGAAATATAAAAAGCTAAAAATTGTTAGTCCCTCCGCCGTGTCTGATTCTTTGTGACCCAAGGACTGTAGCCCGCCAGGCTCCTCTATCTCCAATCAAGAATAGTGAAGTAGGTAGCCATTCCCTTCTCCAAGGTCTTCCGCATTGCAGGCAGATTCTTTACCATCTCATCCACAGGGAAACATTCAACAAACAGATATAAAAATTCTATACCACATACATTTTTCTTATATTCTCAAAAGAAATACAACTAATCAGTGTTATCCTTGTGTGTTCATTCTAACATATAAAACTGAGAAATTTATAATACATAAAAAAGAAAATCAGCTCTGTATTTTACTCAACGTTTCTCAAGGACATTTAAAATTGAATACAATTATATTAATTTTAGCAATATTGGAAGTAGATTTCCAGATAAGCAGGGGTCTTGTTTCATGACAGTAAATGTATTTCATATTTAATAATCTTCCCATATGAGGATATATATTATATATGGGTCTGTCTGGGCTCTCTGTCTTTTTCTAGTGGTTTAATACTCTTTTACTTAATATCTGGCCTGTTATGTTGGTTATATGCCCTTTTTGGTTTATTTGCATTCACAATTAAACAAGAAAATCCCCCAAATTATCTCTGCTCCCGTAACCTCAAGCTACATCACAGAATGTGAACTTTGGGTTTGACAAGTAAAACATAACATTTATGTGTCATATTGCCATTCCAGTCTGAGCAATGTGAGTGCTTCATAGTTGTTTGGTTAATGTGCTATCTACAAAAATCCCTTAAAACAAAACCTCATGGCAGGTGTCACACTCATTTTACGGAACTTACATGTTCTACTCTTGATTCTCATGTTCAACTTAGATGTCACACTGATTCAGCAAGTGTGACAGCTCATGAAACCCCAAATATATAACAGTTATCTAACATATTGAAGCAGTACTATTTTATTCAACAAATTTTACATATGATGATAAGTTATATAAAAGCTGCGTTAATTTTCATTTTACGAATAGAACACCCACGTTTTCTTTAACGAGCATTTAAAAAATTATCTAGAATCTACAAAGTGATTTTGCCAGAAACATTGCTTCTATTAAAATACATGTTGTGTGTAATTACTTGTTTGACCACTAGTTTGATGTCACAGTATTTGATGCTGTAATTTCTGAGATCTTAGGATTATTTGACTTGGTCAAGCTTCACTCTAATTAAAAAAAAAAAAATTAACATTTTTAGGAAAATAATGTCTTATTTGTGGTTTGGATTGTGGGAAACAAACTGGGGAAACTACACT
Organism: Budorcas taxicolor; assembly: GCF_023091745.1. Lineage (NCBI taxonomy): Eukaryota > Metazoa > Chordata > Mammalia > Artiodactyla > Bovidae > Budorcas > Budorcas taxicolor. Next base: position 58,606,103 of record NC_068921.1, on the reverse strand, counting down.
GTAAACTGTTATTATGCACTGTGAAAATTTATTATGACATATGTATGCCACATTCAACTCCTAATTTCCTACAAGACTGTCAGATTTTTTATTTTATTCTCTCATATGTTTTCATTGCCATGTCATGTAAGCAACTGCATGGGTGGCAGAAGTCAGTAACAAATTTCAACAGTTCATTTCCAGTGAGATTTCTAATGAGTTTCCCCCTCACCCCCAGACATATTTAAAAGGCAAAGTAACAAGCACTTGAATCTGTTACTTTTAATCAAATGTGTTATAAAAGCTGAAAAATTTAATGTAACATTTTATCTTTTCAGCTTTTTTATCAGGTAGTGAATTAGACACTGGGAAGCATGTTCCTCTTTATATAATGAAGAGTATAAAAGAAGAAATTAGGAATTTAAAAGCACATAAACATTCTTATAAACTGATTTAATAATATCTTATCTTTCTTAGTAGCTTTTGATCAGAATTAAACAAAAATACTATTCCATTTTCATTTCCCCACCCACTGCCATTAAGTTTCTAAGAAGTAAAATAAACGTGAATGTTTCCACGTCTACCTCTGCATATTTGCCAACTGTAGAATTCTCTTTCCATTTCCCCTTTGTGACAACCCTTAATCCTCAACCTTCCACCCCACAAAGGGCACATGCTGGTAGGCGTACTGAGTGTGTTGCCCAAATACAAAGAGTAGGTTAGATTCAGGGCAACAAAACCTTGAGTAAATTTCCAGTCAGCTTTCCCTCTGGCCAACATGCAAAGAAAAACCTGTATCTGATCAAGCTGGTGGCCTCATTATAATGTTCTTATAGGATTTCATTTCTTCCCAAACACTTGAGTATTGCCTTATCATGGCTTGGGAACAGATCATTTATTCTATTTCTTAGGACATTTCATATGACAAAATTATAATAAATATATCTACCAAAGAATGCACTATTTACTTTTATTTACATGGAAACTTTTCTCAATAAGAATGCCCTATCATCATTTTCTCAAAAAATTAAATTCCATTTTTATTGTATCCCTTGAAATGCCATGCTATTAAAAGTGCATAATATTTATAGTGCTAATTTAAAAATTGCAGTCATTTGCCTCTTTCCACAGTAGAATTGACCAGTGCAGGCCTATTACTTGTTTTGTATTTTACACTTTTATCACCTAGAATGTACTCTGTTATTTCCTGATTCTTTAATTGTAGACATAATCTATTGATTCTTATTTTGAAAAATTAGTCAATACATAATCCCCCTCAACCCCACCCCCAAACACCTTCTTATTCCATCCTCTGTGTATAGTATATAACTTTTTTTCGTAAATAGTCAGTGTTTAAGTTTTATATCTTTGTAAGTTTTGTTAGTGTGATATGGTTAGATTATCTCTTTTACATAACATGTGATTGAGACTTTGGTATTTAAATTTTGACTACCTTTTTCATTTGAATGAATCCATATAAGCACAAAAGAATTAAAAATTATATTTCAGCCTAGAAAATGGAATCAGGTAATGTCAGATTCATTTCAGTCTGAATATGGAAGTGTTTCTCCTGAAATCAATCCTTTTGGTGCATTCTGAATTCATTCTCCTCTTATCACTTGGTTTTATCCTTGAGACTTCCCTTTCTCATTATCTTGGAAATATTCCTTACCTTCCTTGCTGGATTGTTCCAACTCTGGTATTATACCTTTTTTTTTTTTTTTGCTTCCTGCCTTGTGTTTATCAGATCACATCCATGAGTAGTTTCTGAAAATGATCTGGGGAAGGATTTTTTTGAGAACTTGCATGCTTGAGAAAGAGCAAAACCGCATGCTCCCTGACCTCAAACTATACTACAAAGCTATAGTAATCAAAGAAGTACAGTGCTGGAACAAAATCTGATACATAGATAAATGGAACAGAATAGACAGGCAGAAATAAACTCATTCCCATATAGTCAATTAATCCACAATAGAAGAGGCAAAAATATACAGTGGGGAAAAGACAGTCTCTTCAATGAATGGCTTTGTAAAAACTGGACAGTAACTTGTAAAAGAGTTAATGTGGACTATTTTCTAATACCATATAGAAAAATACCCTCAAATAGATTTAAAGCTTACTTAAATGTTAGATCCAAAACTAAAACTTCTAGAAGAAAACATATGCAGAAATTTCTTTGAAATCAGCTTTAACAATATGTTTTTAGATCTGTCTCCTCAGGCAAGGGCAATGAAAACAAAAAATGAACAAATGGGACCACATGGTTAACAAAAATTATTCAAACAATTCAAATAAATATTTAAGTTTTAATTTAACCAATGTGATGAATTTGTCAATTTTTCTTTTTCTTTTTTTTTTTTTTTTAATACAGAGAACACTATTCTAATCAGTCTTTGAAATTGAGCACTTTTCTCCTCAATTTTGCATATTTCTTTCCAAACCTGTGTTTGAAGGGCTGGTAGAGTAAAATGAAAGTTTGACATTTGCTTTTACATTTATTTATTCTCATCATTGCATCAAGACTTTAAATGAGAGGTTTCTGGACTAGAGTTGAAGCCCAATTTTTTCTGTAAGATTTTAAGCAGAATTAAAGTGGAGTCTATGAATACCTTCTTCTATTTTCATCTCCAGAAATTAGCATGTGTTGTGCTGTGCTGAGTTGCTTAGTCCTGTCTGATTCTTTGTGACCCTATGGACTGTAGCCCATCAGGTTCCTCTTGCCTGGGTTTCTCCAGCCAAGAATAATGAGGTGGGTTTCCATGCCCTCCTCCAGGGGATCTTCCCAACCCAGGGATCAAACCCAGGTCTCCTGTATCACAGTCTGATACTTTGCCATCTGAACCACCAGGGAAGCCAAAGAACACTGGAGTGGGTGGCCTATCTCTTCTTCAGGGGATTGTCCCAATCCAGGAATTGAATCCAGGTCTCTGCATTGCAGGAGGATTCTTTACCAACTGAGCTACCAGGGAAGCCTCAGAAGTTAGCATAGTACCTGGCATAAAGAAAATACTTTGCAAGTGTTAAATGAATTATATGTATGAATTATGAATTATCTACGAGTTGTCAAAATTTAATTGAATAAGTGAATTATGTATATGCACATATATGCAAATCCAAGTCACCTAATTCACCAAAAATAACAGCATAAATTTTTACAGAAGACACCAGTGCTGGAGGATAATTTTAATACTGAAATACTCTTTATGATCACATTAGTAATTTGAGGATGAAGATTCAATTTTTCATTATTTTTCTTCCATTGAGATCATTGTAATCACACTGTGTGAATCTGCTCAAGCTTGTAAGCTGATTCTACATCTATCTCTCTTCTGCCAAACTAAGATTTTTGGTAAACATGAAGCCTGTTACAGGGTAGTTTGGGGATATTGAGAACTTGTGTGGTAAATAAAAATTTAGGTCTTTCTGCAAAATAAAATAATAAATAATTAGTCAAATATTTATGGAGGCCTATTTTGGTACAATAACTTTAAATAATAATTATCAGGCCTTAGTACATATATGAATCACCCTGACTGATATCTTTAGATTTCAGAGATTAATTTGTAAAAAGTTGGAGGATAGGACCTTATGGATTTTGAATTTATACTTTATAATTCTTTTAAAGTGTAATTTCTCAATTTAATGGAAATATAATTATGCAATTATTACTGAGAGACACTGAAGATGGAAGAATACTGAATAAACAGCTTGATGATCAGAAGTCATTAAACATGTTAAAAGGTAACTGAGGTACATTATAATTTTTTAAGAGTTCAATCAATCAATTTGATTGATTGGAATTGTGCAGCCCCAAACCAAAATGGTTAGGAGTGCCCTATGGTCAGGAGTCAGAAAAAAGGTTTTTATAAAGAAGTTATGGAAGCAAAGCAAAGATATTATCTGATGTCTATCAGTTAAGCAATTGTCTTATTTGGGAAAGTCTAGATTTCAGGAAAGTCTAGGTGGCTATTTGTGATTGGTTGTACTTAAGTTTCATTTCCTTGTTTTCAAATGAATTGAGTCTGGCTTAGGTTTTGGTTTACTTATATTAGCTAGCAAAGCATAAGTCCCACCTCTGTCTAGCCCCTTGTTGTAAATAATTTAACGGGTGATTTTCTTTGCTGTAATTACCAAAGGGAGAAGGTAAAAACACCTTAAACTGATACTACTTTTAACTAAGATAATAATGCACCTTTAGAGAATTGTACAGTAGTGCCATTGTTGACCAGGTTTTTTAAAATATTTACAACAGTGACCACTTAGAATATTAAGAAAAATAATAATAAATGATAAGAAAAAAGTCTTCTAATATTATTCATGATACAAACATTCTCTACTTTGATATCTCAAGAATTACTGTTATGAAAATAATAAAGAATTAACTGAGAGGATAATTTATAAATATTTTTAATATGATTTTAATATTGCTATCATTTAGTTTATCATTGATATATTGATATCTGTATATCAATGTTATTATCATTTATTATTATCAGAAGAAAGCTCATCCAGTTGTTTATGTCAGACAAACATAATGAAAATTCAAAGAACTAAACATTTGGTTAAATGTGTGAATATCCACATCATCAGATAATGTTCCAGCTAAAAGTTACAGCATTGAGGGATAATTCACTCAGTCATTAAAAAAAGTATTTTTGTTCAAATCATATAAAATCATTATTACTGCATTACCTTTAATTACCCTTAATTACAAACAAAAATTTTGTCATGCAATGAATTCCTGATGTTTAATGAAAGAAGTGATATTAAAATAAACTAGATTAACATGTGTGTGCTTTTATTCATAAATATTAATTATAGTATATATTATATCAAACTAATAGTGAATCAAAATCTTATAAGCAAGGTTAGGTTTATAGTCAATGAATTTGCAAGGCTGTTCTGTGCTTACTTGTCATCAAATCCTTCATGCACTCTGAAAATCTGTCCGTTTGTAAAGTATTTATTTAACATAAAAACAGACAAAACAGCTTCATTAAAATAGATGAAAAAATTTGCTTAACTTTTTTTTTAAAATCAATGAACCTATTTGTTTTATTTAAGGTCATCACTCAAGTGATACAGTTGATAGTTTTTAAAAGGATATCTTTGAGTTAGTCTCACTACAGTCTTCATTTCAATTCAATTTCATGCCCCAATTGTGTTTGGTACAGGGTAAAGTCAAAACAAGCAATGATTACCTGACTCTGGGATTACTAGCCTTCTTTGAAAATCTGATAACACTCCAGGTAGTTTTAAAACATTGCTAACCTGTTCCAAGTTAGTTGCCTGGATATGAATCAAATATTATGCTAATCTAGGTACATATTTTTTGTTAGAAAGTCCAGTCTATGTAGCTGGGAAAAAATTTCAAGAGCTGGATGAATGTTTAAAGGGTAGTATAAGAGAATGTGTGTGTAAACAAGTAGGTGGAATTTTGAACTTAAAAGCTAGAAGATGTGTGCAGTTGGCTTTAATATATGTATTACATGGATTAAGGAAGGAGGCAGGTTTAAAACATTGCCTCATCTGATAATCCAGGTTCTGCCAAAGCAGGATGACAGGTAGATTATTGCTCAAAGCAAAGAGAGTACAGGTTAATTCAGGAAGGAAAAGGAAAATCATACAGACAGTTCAAGACATGACAGTGTACAACCAAAGATTAAAATATATAAAAAATGCTTTTGAAGTTGATCTATTTAGGGAATAGGAACACAATATACCTTAAAGGAAGACAGCAATAACTAATCAATATTTTGTTGTTGTTCAGTAATTAAGTCGTTAAGTTTGGTCCAACTCTTGTAACCCCATGGACTGTAGCATGCCAGGTTCCTCTGTCCTCTGTTATCTCCCAGAATTTGCTCAAATTCATGTCCATTGAGTCGGTGATACCATCCAACAATCTCATCCTCTGTCTCACCCTTCTCTTGCCCTCAATCTTTTCCAGTATCAGGGTCTTTTCCAATGAGTTGGCTCTTTGCATCAGGTGGCCAAAGTATTGGAGCTTCAGCTTCAGCAACAGTACTTACAATGAATATTCAGTGTTGATTTCCTTTAGAATTGACTTGTTTGACCACCTTGCAGTCCAAGGGACTCTCAAGAGTCTTCTGAAGAAGTGAAGTGAAGTGGCTCAGTCGTGTCCGACTCTTTGAGACCCCATGGACTGTAGCCTACCAGGCTCCTCCATCCCTGGGATTCTCCAGGCAGGAATACTGGAGTGGGTTGCCATTTTCTTCTCCAGGAGATCTTCCCAACCCAGGGATCAAACCTGGGTCTCCCATATTGCAGGCAGACGCTTTACCATCTGAGCCACCAGGGAAGTCCAAGAGTCTTCTACAGTATCACAATTCATAGTCATCAAATTTTTGGCATTCAGCCTTCTTTGTGGTCAATCTCTCACATCCACACATGATTACCAGAAAAGACAGCTTTGATTACACAGATCTTTGTCAGCAAAGTGATGTCTCTGCTTTTTAATACTCTATGTTTGTCATAGGCTTCTTTTCAAGGAGCAAGCAGTTTTTTGTTTTTTTAAATTTCATGGCTGCAGTCACTGTCCACAGTGATTTTGGAGCCAAAGAAAATAAAATCTATCACTGTTACCACTTTTTCCTCTTGTACTTGGCATGAAGTGATGGGACTGGATGCCATAATACTTGTTTTTTGGAATGTTGAGTTTTAAGCCAGCTTTTTCACTCTCCTCTTTCACCTTCATCAAGAGGCTTTTTAGTTCCTCTTCATTTTCTGCCATTAAAGTGGTATTCTCTGCATTTCTGAGGCTGCTGATATTTCTCCTGGCAATCTTGATTCCAGCTTATGATTCATCCAGCTCAGTATTTTGCATGATGTAATCTACATATAAGTTAAATAAGCAGGGTAATAATATACAGCCTTGATGTACTCCTTTCCTAATTTTGAATCAGTCCATTGTTCCATACCAGTTCTAACTGTTACTTCTTGACCCACATACAGGTTTCTCAGGAGATAGGTAGAGTGGTCTGGTACTTTCATCTCATGAAGTATTTTCCTTATTTTGTTGTGATCTCCACAGTCAAAGACTTTAGCATCGTCCATGAAGAAGTAGATGTCTCTCTGGAACACCCTTGCTTTCTCTATGATGCAATAAGTGTTTGAAATTTGATTTCTGGTTCTTCTGCCTCTTAAATCCCAGATTTTTCAATTGGAAGTTCTTAGTTCATGTACTGTTGAAGACTAGACTGAAGGATTTTTAAAAATTTTATTTAATTGGAGGCTAATTACTTTGCAATATTGTAGTGGTTTTTGCTATACATTGACATGAATCCACCATGGGTGTTCATGTGTTCCCCATCCTGAACCCCCCTCCCATCTCCCTCCCCATCCCATCCCTCTGGGTCATCCCAGTTCACCAGCCCTGAGCACCCTGTCTCATGCATCAAACCTGGACTGGTGGTCTCTTTCACATATGGTAATATACATGCTCCAGTGCTATTTTCTCAAATCATCCCACCCTTGCCTTCTCCCACAGAGTCCAAAAGTCTGTTCTGTATATCTGTGTCTCTTTTTCTGTCTCACATATAGGGTCATCATTACCATCTTTTTAAATCCCATATATATGCATTAATAAACTATATTGGTGGTTTTTTTTTTTTCTGACTTCCTTCACTCTGTATCAGTTCAGTTCAGTTCAGTGGCTCAGTCGTGTCCAACTCTTTGTGACCCCATGAATCACAGCGCGCCATGCCTCCCTGTCCATCACCAACTCCCGGAGTTCACTCAGACTCACGTCCATCGAGTCAGTGATGCCATCCAGCCATCTCATCCTCTGTCACCTCCTTCTCCTCCTGCCCCCAATCCCTCCCAGCATCAGAGTCTTTTCCAATGAGTCAACTCTTCGCATGAGGTGGCCAAAGTACTGGACTTTCAGCTTTAGCATCATTCCTTCCAAAGAAGTCTCAGGGCTGATCTCCTTCAGATTGGACTGGTTGGATCTCCTTGCAGTCCAAGGGACTCTCAGGAGTCTTCTCCAACACCACAGCTCAAAAGCATCAATTCTTCGGCACTCAGCCTTCTTCACAGTCCAACTCTCACATCCATACGTGACCACAGGAAGAACCATAGCCTTGACTAGACGGATCTTAGTTGGCAAAGTAATGTCTCTGCTTTTGAATATGCTATCTAGGTTGGTCATAACTTTTCTTCCAAGGAGTAAGCATCTTTTAATTTCATGGCTGCAGTCACCATCTGCAGTGATTTTGGAGCCCCAGAAAATAAAGTCTGGCACTGTTTCCACTGTTTCCCCATCTATTTCCCATGAAGTGATGGGGCCGGATGCTATAATCTTCATTTTCTGAGTATTGAGGTTTAAGCCAACTTTTTCATTCTCCACTTTCACTCAGTATAATAGGCTCCAGTTTCATCCACCTCATTAGAATTGATTTGAATGTGCTATTTTTAATAGTTGAGTAATATACCATTAGTTATATGTACCACAGCTTTCTTATCCATTCATCTGCTGATGGACATCTAGGTTGCTTCCATGTCCTAGTTATTGTAAGCAGTGCTGCAATGAACATTGGGGTACACGTGTCTCTTTCAATTCTGGGTTCCTTGCTGTGTTATGCCCAGCAGTGAGATTGCTGGGCCATATGGCAGTTCTATTTCCAGTTTTTTAAGGAATCTCCACACTGTTCTCCATCAGAGAAGGCAATGGCACCCTACTCTAGTACTCTTGCCTGGAAAATCCCATGGACGGAGGAGCCTGGTAGGCTGCAGTCCATGGGGTCGCTAAGAGTTGGACATGATTGAGCGACTTCACTTTCACTTTTCACTTTCATGCATTGGAGAAGGAAATGGCAACCCACTCCAGTGTTCTTGCCTGGAGAATCCCAGGGACAGGGGAGCCTCGTGGGCTGTCGTCTATGGGGTTGCATAGGGTTGGACACCACTGAAGTGACTTAGCAGCAGCAGCAGCAGCCACACTGTTCCGCATAGTGGCTATACTAGTTTGCATTCCCACCAACAGTGTAAGAGGGTTCCCTTTTCTCTGCACCTTCTCCAGCATTTATTGTTTGTAGACTTTCTGATAGCAGCCATTCTGACTGGCATGAGATGGTACCTCATTGTGGTTTTGATTTGCATTTCTCTGATAATGAGCGATGTTGAGCATCTTTTCATGTGTTTGTTAGCCATCTGTATGTCTTCTTTGGAGAAATGTCTGTTTAGTTCTTCGGCCCATTTTTTGATTGGGTCGTTTATTTTCCTGGAATTGAGCTGCATGTGCTGCTTGTATATTTTTCAGATTAATTCTTTGTCAGTTGCTTTGTTTGTTATTATTTTCCCCCATTCTAAAGGCTGTCTTTTCACCTTGCTTATAGTTTCCTTCCTTGTGCGAAAGCTTTTAAGTTTAATTAGGTCCCATTTATTTCTTTTTGCTTTTATTTCCATTACTCTGAGAGGTGGGTCATAGAGGATCCTGCTGTGATTTATGTCAGAGTGTTTTGCCTGTTTTCCTCTAGGAGTTTTATAGTTTCTGGTCTTACATTTAGACTGCCTTTCTGGGTGCCTGGTGTCCTCCCTAGACTGAAGGATTTTGAGCATTACTTTGCTAGCATATGAAATGAGCACAACTAAGCAGTTGTTTGAACATTCTTTGGCATTGCACTTCTTTGGGATTGGAATGAAAACTGACCTTTTCCAGTCCAGTTTTTCAAATTTACTACATATTGAATGCCACAGTTTAACAGCATCATCTTTTAGGATTTTAAATAACTCATATGGAATTCCTTCACCCCCACTAATTTTGCTTGTAGTAATGCTTCCTAAGGCCCACTTGACTTCACATTCCAGGATGTCTGCTTCTAGGTGAGTGATCACACCACCATGGTTATCTGGGTCATTAAGACCTTTTTTGTATAGTTCTTCTGTGTATTCTTGTCACCTCTTCTTAATCTCTTCTTCTCTTAGGTCCTTACCATTTCTGTGCTTTATTGTGCCCATCCTCTTGCATGAATGCTCCCTTGACATCTCCTATTTTCTTTAAGAGGTCTCTAGTCTTTTGCATTCTATCTTCCCCCTCTATTTCTTGGCATTGTTCATTGAAGAAGGCTTTCTTATATCTCCTTGATATTCCCTGGAACTCTTGTCAGAATTCTTCACTATGATAGAGCCATCTTGGGTGACCCTGTCCTGCATGGCATGGCTCATAGCCTCACTGAGTTATGCAAACCCCTTCATCACAACAGGGCTGTGATCCATGAAGGGGAACTAATAAACTAATGTTCCTGTTTTTCAAATAAATATGTGTAATTTATTACTTAATAAATTAGCTAAACTGGGTATAGAGTCACTGCAAAGATACTATTCAATTCAATCTTTAACTTTTTCAAATATATGACTTGTGATAAAAGGAATTTTCGATTTTATTTTCACCTATAAACATTTCTCTCATATCAGTATTTCATAGCTGATGGTGGTTTAAATAATTTGATAATTCCTAATAGTTATGTGTATCAATATTAGGAATATTTGTATTATATACTTCAAAATTAGTTAGTGTCAAATCTAATTAATTCCACATTTGAAATTTGAAGATGTATTTCATTTATTGTTTACTTTGATTTATCTAACATTATTTTGGATACTTTCAATATTTTGATTTTGGTCTTTTTTTGAGCAAATTTAGCACAACTAAAACTAAGCTGGCAAGAGGGAAGATCTTGGAGGTGTAAGTTGTCGGGGTGATGGTATAAGGTTTGGTGGGTGGTATGTGAATGTCATGTGGGCATACTGCATAATTGAGTCTAAAATATACTATAGTGTCAGACATGTTAGTCATTTTTACTTTTTAAAGTGAGAAGTAGGTTTAAATGCCACCAGAAGAATTTCAAGTTCTAGGCAGCTGAAAAGACTCCTAGCTCCTTGTTTGCACATATGATTATCTGTATATATTCCTGATGCGTTTTCTAACTCTGGATATTATCCTGAGATTAAGTACTATATCTAGCCTAATTTGGAGGATTTTCTAGCACTGTATAATATAGTTCTTTGTTTGCAATAGGAAACTGACTACAATGTAAAACCATACCAAATTCTGCAAAGCTACTGCCGTTTGTTAGCATAAAGTAGACAGATATAGCTAAACAGCATTTTTGTGAACCATTTGTAATGCGCTGCTTAAGAGTCAAAGTAGGAGCCTTTGATTTCCAGCATATTTAGAGGTGATATTCAACAGTAGTAATATGTGAATGGAATTTTAAAAGAGCATATGTACAGTTAAATCCCACATTATAACCCACTGATCTAAAAAATATCATTTCTATATATTTCTGAAGATTCTCAGTAGCCTCAGAAAATACAAATTCTTATTAGGGATTATAGGTAGAAAATGCTATCAGAAGTCTGAGTTATTCCCTCCCCAGAATCAACAAGAATAGATTTAAGCCTTAGTACATTTCTATCACCTACTAATTATCCTGTTACTATTATACTCACAGAATATTTTAATTGGTTACCTTGATATGATCTTCTACCAAATTAATATCTCATAAATAAAGAAAACAAGCTTTCTTTCCTACATCAAAAAAACAAGTGAACACAACTCCCCCATGTCACATATGTGATGGCGTTATTACCTGAATCCCAGTAGGCTGAACTGAGTTTTAAAATGAGGAGATAAGGAGAATATTATATACAATAATTTATGAGATTATTTAAAACCCTAAAAAGAAATTGACTCAATCATATTAAATGAAAGTTATTCTATGGAAACCTACTGATCCCACATCATATCCTAAAATTTAAAGTTTTTATTACAACGTATATCACTATTTCTCAAAGTTGTGTAATAACATAGGGAGGTAGAGTGTCACAGAAGAAAGACTGGAAGCCCTGGATTGAGACAGACTTTCACAAACCAAACAGATAATAAAGTACAGCCACACTGTGTGTGTATAGTATACATTTATTATACATACATATATATTAATACATTATTATTATACATACATGAATTTTTTAAAATACATTTTATTTAATAAACAATACAATATATCATTTGTATTGTGTATTACAATAATATTGTGTATTACAGTAATACAATTGTAAATGCATTGTATTATTTGTGACCAGGTGGACTTTCGCCTCCCAGGCTCCTATGTCCCTGAGACTTCCCAGGCAAGAATACTGGAGTGGGTTGCTATTTCCTTCTCCAGGGGATCTTCCTGACCCAGGGATCAAACCCAGATTTCCTGCATTGCAGGCAGATTCTTTACCATCTGAACCATCAGAGAAGCATGTATTATTATACATACAAATATAATATACAAATGCATTATATATTATATAACATAGGTATTGTTATATGTCCATATAAAGAAAGTATACCACAATCTATGTATAATATGTATATATAGTCACATATAAATATATGTATATATGAGTTCTGTATAATGTATCATAATTTATATATTATGTATAAAGTATATGTGACATATGTATGTAGTTCATCATAATGCTATATGACATTGCCATAGCAACTGTCATATGGTTCATACTTTATATATATTAACAATCTAATAATATAGTAGTGAAACATAATAATGATTCTGAAGATTTATTATGGTGATTTTAAACAAGATTGGTGCAATATTAAGAACATGTTTTACGGACAAACAATAACTTGAAACATACTGAATTTGCATGCCTCTACTATAAATTAGTCAGTAATTATAGTTAATTTTATGTACTCAGTCATTCAGTTGTGTAGAACTCTTGCAGCCCCATGAGCTGTAGCCTGCCAGGCTCATCTGTCCATGGAATTTTCCAGGCAAGAATACTGGAGTGGGTTGCCTTTTCCTACTCCCAGGGACCTTCCCAACCCAAGGATCAAAACTGCATCTGTTACACCTCCTGCATTACAGGAAGATTCTTTACCACTGCACCACCTAGGAAGCCTGTTATATTTAATAGATAGTTATAAATATAGAGCATAAATGTAAAACAAATGTCAGAACACTATGAATTTAAAGGGATCAGCATAAATGATGCATTTAAAGCCATCAGCATGAAAGATATACTGCAGAGGCTGGATAAGAAGGCAACAAGAGTACTGAAAGCATAAAGTTGAGATCACTAATACTTGTGGAATCAATAAAGGATTAGAAGTGTGTAAAGGAGAATGAGAAAGACTGTTCTGAACAAAAGGAGAACCTCAGAAAGTGCTATTTAGCAAATACAAGGGAAAGAAACATTCAAGACACAGACTTCCAGATGCTGCTAAATTCTTAAATGAAATCAATTGTAGTGGATGCAGGTTTAGTGAAGAAATGGGAGTGAAACAAGATTTCCATGATTCTAAGATGTAAATGAAAGTTGAATAATGGGCACAACTAGTTGAATATGTCTTGAAAGACATATCTATAAAGGAGATATGTTAGATGTTTGATAAAGAGAGTTTCACGATGGATGGAGACTTTCTGAAATGAGATGAAAAAATACAGCCTGAAGCGAAAGTACCCATGAAGGAAGATAATTGTAAGATAAAAAAGAAAGTGGATATGATCTACGGTGTTAGAATTCCTGGAAAGTAGGAGGAGATGGTACCCACTGCAGAGAGGGAGAGAGAAGAATTGGCTTTGGATTGAATGGAGACATCTTTTCTGCAATATTAAAATATAAGAAATGATTATTTTATATCTATACACATACAGTCGGAAGTGGGTTTTGTCTGCTGCTCAGGAAGAGAATTAGATGTGTATAAGATGGCTTATTTCTAGTGGTAAATATTTGCCATATTAAATAGAGCAGAGGGAGGAAAGAGAAGAGGAGAAAGAACATAATCTGAAAGAATGATGCAATTGAAGATATGGTGGATGTGAAGAAAAAAAGTGGCCACCGAGGAAGAAAGGAATCAAAGCAATAGAGTTTTCATGAAGATAAATGATGAGTAGAATTAAATGTCTTTCAATTATTTATATAAGAATATTTAATATTTGTTTTAGTAAAACTAACAGCAGTTTCAGAAGTATTAAAAAAGTTTTTTGTTTTATTTTGTGGGGTATAGTTACTTTATAATATTGTGTCAGTTTCTGCAGTGCAATGAAGTGAATCAGCTATATGTATACATATATCCTGGTTTCCCGGGTAGCTCAGCTGGTAAAGAATCTGTCTGCAATACAGGAGATCCTGGCTTGATTCCTGGGTCAAGTAGATCCCCTGGAGAAGAAATAGGCTGCCCACTCCAGTATTCTTGGGCTTCCTTGGTGGTTCAGAAGGTAAAGAATCCATCTGTAATGTGGGAGACCTGGGTTCAATCCTGGGTTGGAAAGATCCCCTGGAGGAGGGCAAGGCAACCCAGTCCAATATTCCCCAGTTCTTGCCTGGAGAATTTCATGGACTGAGGAGCCTGATGGGCCACAGTTCATGGGGTCACAGAGTCGGACAGGACTTAGTGACTAAGCACAGCACAGTATACATATATTCCTTCCCTTTTGAGCCTCCCTCCCATCCCACCCTCCAATCCACACTTCTAGGTCACCACATAGCACCAAGCTGAGTTCCCTGTGCTATATACCAGGTTCCCACTAGCTATTTTGTACAAAGGAGGTTTTGCAGAGAAGCAAAGATTTAAGAGGGTTTTGTCATTGATGGGACATGGCAAAAATTGATTCAGTTAAATTCATGGTGTTTGTGCAGGAAAAAAAAAAATAGGGTTATCTCGGGAATACATGAGATCCAGGGATGGTAGGTTAATGAAAAGGAGAAAGTGAGTTAATGTAAGCAGTCAGTGAAAAGATCCAAGAAAAAGGGTAGGACCAGAGACAAGACCAAGGAAAGGTTAATCAGCTGAGAACGAAACCTGAAGGAGGAGAAAGCTGTAAGGTTATGACTGCTGTAAAAGGTAACTTCCTTTGAAAAATCAAAAAGACAATGACTTGAATATTGGTGGCAGAAAGTTGAGTATTTGTTTGTTCTATGAATTTGAAGGAAAGATTTCCTGTTGAGAATGAGGACAATGGCAGATAATGTTTGAAATAATTTGGAGAATGAGAATAAGAAATAACTTAGGGTTGTTCAGACTGCAGAGATCTCAGATGATATGAGAAATCAAAGCTTATATATCAGCACTAGTCTGTATAGCTGGATATTCTTCTCTGGCAATCAATGTGAAGTCACTCATTTGTTCTAATTCAGGTTTTGGGTTTGTAGAGGGAGGAGAGAGGGATATGATTAAAGGACGGTACACAGACAGCCTCTAGCTTAATGACAAGTCAGTGGTTAAGATAATGGAAAATGAGGCTTAGACTGACTGTGGAAGAAGGGGGCCAATGGTAGGGAAAATACCAAGATCAAAGGAATAGACTTCTGATGAGTTCAAAGAATCAGTGAAGTAGAAGCCCCCAGTAAATGCTGTAGCTTATATGATTAATGACAAAAACAGAAAGAGTGTGCAAAGATTTTTTTTTTTTTCTAAATAAGAGTGAATTATCACGGCATAGATAAACCTCAAAGAACTGAGTTTTGTATAAAAGAGCATTAAGGAAATAGTATGGAAGTTTCAGGGAACAAGGAATACCTGGGGTGTGGGTGTAAGAGTTTCCTTTACTTCACAGGGCTACACAAGAGACAGGGCCTTTAGGGGAATAATCCATTTTATTAATCCATCTTAATAATCCATCTCAATAATACATGGGAAATCCCATGGACAGAAGCTGGCAAGCTACAGTCCATGGGTTTGCAAAGAGTCAGATGCAACTGAGCAACTAAGCATGGCATGTCAGGGAATGTGAAAAGATTCTGGTGAAGTGGTGCTGTGGAATTTGTGTTATGGAAGGGGAATTAAGTATGTGATAGAGAAATTACAAGAGACAATATATAACCAGTGAAATTTGCAGCTGGAGTATGCATGGTATGTGAATAGTTTTAGTGGCATGACTGATAAATTTTAGTCATGCAAATCAAAAAAATGATTTATTTTACATTTTCTTTAGCTAAACTTAAAGCGTGAGTGCCTATTACTTCTTTTCTTTCAAAATCACTTTAATAAGTTATAATATGAACACCATAAAATTCACCAAGTGTAAGTGTCCTAGTCAATGATGTTTGGTAAATATACAGAGTTGTGCAACTATCAACACAATCCACTTTTGATAATTTTCATTGGCCTAAAACTTCCTTGTGCATGTACGTTTGCTTGGTTGTGTCCACATCTTTGTGACCTAATGGACTGTAGCCCACCAGGCTTCTCTGTCCATGGCATTTCCCAGGCAAGAATACTGGAGTGGGTTGCATTTCCAGGGAATCTTCCTGACCTGGGATCAAACCTGCATCTCTTGCATCTCCTACATTGATAGGTAGGAGCCTATCTTTTAACACAGAGCCACCTGGGAAGCCCCCTGCCTTGTACACATTTGTTGTCTATCCCTGGTTTATAGTGTGGCTCAGACGGTAAAGTGTCTGCCTACAATGTGGGAGACCTGAGTTCGATCCCTGGGTTAGGAAGATCCCCTGGAGAAGGAAACGGCAATCCACTCCAGTACTATTCCCTGGAAAATCCCATGGACAGAGGCTACAGTCCATGGGGTCGCAAAGAATTGGACACGACTGAGTGACTTCACTTTCACTTTCACTTTCCTGTTCTTATACCTAGTATCAAAAACCTCCTGATTTACTGTCTGTCTTAACAATTTGCCTTTCTGTAATTTCCTCATAAATGACATCTGGCCTATTATGTGTCTTGCCTTTTTAATCAGATAAGCGATTTGCAAATATTTTCTCCCAAAGTTTAAGTTGTATTTTTTGTTTGTTTGTTATTGTTGATAATTTTAATTCATGATGCCTGTTGAAGAGCAAAGGTTTTTAATTTTGATCAAGTTCAGCTTATCATTTTTTAATGGATTATGATTTTGTTTTCATACCTAAACAACTCTCTTTGACCAATATGAGGTCAAACTAATTTTCTCCTATTTATTTCTAAAATTTTTATATATTTGGAACTTACATTTAAGCAGCTGACTTCTTTGAGTTTTTATTGTTATTGTTATGAGGTGATATGTCTAAATATATTTCTTTGAAATGGGTACCCCCAGTTTTCCCAGCACAATTAGTTGAAAAGTCTATCATCTGCCCAGTATATTGTCTTGGCATCTTTGTTGAACTATAACCATAAATATAATGGTTCCTTTTTAAACTGGCAATTCATTTGATTGATCTCTGCATCTATTCTTATGCCAATACCATTATCTTATTTTATTAGATTTATAGTAAAGCTGCTCTTGTAGTTCAAATATATTTTATTAATATACTAGGTTATTTGCATTTCCATGTAAATTTTAGGATTTGCTTGTCAATTTTACAAAAGAAAAAATGTTTCATTATAGGGATTGCATCAAATCAGATTAATTTGGAGAGAAAACCAATTCAGTATTGCAAAGCAGCATAAAGAACGATCTCTCCATTTCTTTTAAACTTCCTTTCAGCAATGTTTTTGGGTTTTAGTAGACAAATTTTGCTTTCTTTCTTAAATTTGTTCTATAGTACTTTATTCTCCTTGATGCTAGTATAAACAGTTATTTTCTTAATTTTTGAATTGTTGGTTCTCAGTAGGCATATAAATTAATTTATTGATCTTGTATCCTGCTACTTTGTTATAGTTCCTAATTCTAGTAGCCTTTTTTTAGGCTCCTTAGAAATTTCAGCATACAGGATTATGTTATCTGCATGCAAAGGCAGTATTACATCTTTTTTTTTATTGTTTTAATTCTCTGGCTAGAACCATCAATAAAATATTTGAATAGGAGTAACTAGATCAACTATTGTTGCCTTGTTCCTGTGCTTAGGAGAAAACTATTTTCACCATTAAGTAAGGTATTAGCCATAAGTTTCTCATATATGCTGTCATTAGACAATTACTTTCTTCTTTTCTCGTAGTTTGTTGTAAATTGTTATCGTTAATATGTGTTGGGGCTTGCAAATGCCTTTCCCCCAACTGTGATATGATGTGTTTTTTCTATTCTTTTATTCTATTAACATGGTATATTATTGATACTTTGATTTTCAGATGCAGTAGTGGTGGTGGTTTTGTCACTAAGACGTGTCCATCTCTTGCCACCCCATGGACTGAAGTGTGCCAGGCTCCTCTGTCCATGTTGAACAAATCTTAAATTCCTGAAAAATTCCAATTCGTCCTAATATACATTCTTTGAAATATGTTGTAGGATTAATTTGCTGATGTTTTATCAGTAATCTATATTTTTGTACATGTTCTTTCTATAATTTGGGGCTTCTCTGGTGTCTCAGACAGTAAAGACTCTGCCTGCAATGCAGGAGACCTGGGTTTGATCCCTGGATTGGGAAGATCCCCTGGAGAAGGGAATGGCAACCCACTCCAGTACTCTTGTCTGGAAAATTCAGAGGAGCCTGACAGGCCACAGTCCATGTACTTGCAAAAGAGTTGGACACAACTGGGTGACTAATACACACATACACACACTTTCTATAATTTTACTTTCTTGTGCTATTTACACCTAGTTTTAATATCTGGGTAAGATAGTCTTAGAAAGAGTTGGAAAATGCTTCCACTTTTTTTGTTTCTTAAGAGTTTAAGATCATCATTGTGTATATTTTAACTATCTGATAAAACTCCCTTGTCAATTTGTAAGAGCATGAAACTTTCTTCATGAGATATTTTTATTAAATTCTTAATTCAATTTCTTTACCAGTAATGGGTCAATTCAGATTTTCTGTTTTCTTCCTGAGTCAGTTTTTATAATTGCTGTCTTTTGCATTAATTTGTCAATTTAATTACATTCTCTAATTTATTGACATGAAATTGTTCAAATATTCTCTTTCAGTACTTTTAATTTCTGTTGATTTATTACTAATGGATTTCTAAATTTTCTGATTTTGTGTTCTCTTTTATTTTGATTAGTCAAAAAATTGTCAATTTTTATGTTTTTTCAAAATCATCTTTTATCAGTTTTATTTATTGATCTTCTGAATTCTCAGACATTAATTATTTCATTTCTTCTGCTTTTTTTTTTCTTTTTTGGCTATTTTCAGAATGTTGAATTTATTTTTTTGAATAAAGATTTTTCTTCTGTTTTTAAAATTGGGGCTAATATTATATGTGTTGATTTTGTTTCCATTCAGCTCAAAATATTTTCTAATTTTCCTGTTGTTATTCTTTCAGATGTAGGTTTTAAACTGTGCTGCATTTCCAAATATTTGAAGAATTCCCAACTGTGTTTTTTTGTTGTTGTTCTTGTTTCTAATTTAATCCTAGTATATTTGAAGAACATACTTGCAATTACTTTGATCCTTTTGAGTTTGAGTCTTGTTTCATGATGTAGTAGCTGCCACATCCTGAAAAATATTTCATGTGGACTGGGGAAAGCTAGGAATTATATTTTTGCTGTGTGCTATATTCTACAGATGAGAATTAAATGGGTTAATAGTTCAAGTCTTCTGTATTCATGCCTACTTTTTAAATACAGTTGTTTTAGTAATTACTGAGAATTTGGCATTGATATCTTTGATCTCAGTGTACTTCTTGTAGACAACATGCATTGAATGTTGCATTTTCATCTTACATTTTGGTTGGATGATTAGTCAAAATTCATTTAATATAGTGATCAATATGCTTGAATTCTGTCAGCTCATTCATTTTTAAATATTTTCTTACGTATTTCTTTCTCTGTTGCTTCTTCCTCCCAAACTTTGTATAAACTATTGTCTAAGTGTCCATTTTAATTCCCCAGTGATTTTTTAACTATATATTTCAATCTTTTTTTTCTTGGTTGCTCTAAGAATTGCAACATAGATTTTAATTTATTACAGTCTATTGAATACTTCCAATAAATTTCAAGAACTGTAGAAACTTTGAGATTTTACCATAATTTCAAAAACAGATTGCCTGCAACATTCTCATGAACACTGACAGAAAGCAGATACTGATACTGTACCTGCAAGCAAAGGACTTTATTATCCACACAGTATTGGAAGCCAAAGGACTATCATGTTTATGCCCTGGGTCTATTCCTACAAGGGCAAATTGCAAAAGGTCAGGTGGCATGTGCCCACAAAATGAGTTTCATGACAGAAGGTGACCCTGAGGTTAGCTTACCTGAATCTCATATAAGGACAGCAAGCTTGCCTATGTTTTGCTCCAGTGAGAAGACAGTATCTCTGTCCTGTATGGCTGCTCACTATACAAATATTCTTGAAAAGACAGTCTAGTAAAAGGCAAAAATGTCTCTGCTGACAAGGTGTATAGAAATGAGAGAAACCCATGAGGAATTATATCACAACAATTAATGCATGTTTAATTCCAGTTAAATACAGTTGCAGTCCATGGTGTTGCAAAGAGTTGGATATGACTAGGCGACTGAGTGACAACCACAGCAACTTTTCTGTAATATAATTCCATCCTTCTCTCTCTTCTTTGCTATAATTTCATATATATTATGTATTCAATTATATATGATAATATGAAAAGCACAGTAGTATAATTATTGTTATATAGAAGCGTGCATCCTTTAAAGAAATTCAAAGGGAAAAGAGGTACATTTTAAAAACAATTTACATTTACCCACATAATTATCACTTCCAGTGATCTTGCTTTCTTCATATTTGTGTTAACATCTGGTATAATTTTCTTTCAGCTTGGCAATTTCCTTTACCATATCTTGAATGACAAGTATACTAGCAATGATTTATCACAGTTTTTGTTTATCCAGGAATGCTTTCATTTCTCTATTTTTAAAGAATAGTACCTATATATGATTAAATAGATACATATATATTTCAGCATTTTGAACATACCATCCTATAAACTTATAGCTTCTTGTGGTTTTCATGAGAACTAAGATATTAATCTTTTTGTCTTATTTGTGGTGAATTGTTTTTCGGTTGCCCCTTTCAAGAATTTTCTTTTGTTTTGGCTTTCAACAGTTTGTCTATTTTATATCTGTGTGTGGATCTGTTTATTTTAAATTTCTTTGGTGTCATTTTTTAAAATCAAATTTGGGGAGTTGTGTGCCATTATCTTTCATTTCTTTTCCTGCCCTTTCTTTGCTCAGCTCCAGGGCTTCCTAATACATCTATGTCAGTGTGCCTGATATTGTCCTAAAGGTCTCTGAGGTTCTGTTTATCCTTTGTTTTCCCTTTTTTTTCTTCAGTTTATGTATTTCTGTTGATCCATATTCACGTTCACTGATTTGGTTTTCTTCTGCTATCTCAATCCTTCTATTCAGGCCACCTAGAAAATGTCTTATTTCAGATTTAAAATTTTCACATTAGAATTTCCATTTGGTATATTTATAGAATTCCTGTTTCCTACTGATATTACCTTTTTAGTGAGACATTTTCATATCTTATATAATTATTTAAGCATTGTTTCCTTTGATCCTTTGAACATGGATATAGTGGTAATTTTGAAATCATTGTCTGCAAAATCTAATACATAGGTCCATTGGAGACAGTTTCTATCATCTAATAGTTTTACTGAGCAAAATTCACTCTCTTATTTCTTTACATGATTCAGTTTTTTTTTTTTTTTTTTTTTTTGTAGATTGTACCTTTCTCACAACACAGGGTGTTGTAGCATTTCTGGCTTCTGATTTTCTTAACTGAGCAACATTGTTATCATTGCTTATCTTTGATGGTTTGGTTTGATTTGCTTTATGCTATAACTTTCCTGGACTTAATCTGTGGACACCTCTCCTCTGCTGTGTGTGATCATTCAGTGATGCTTCACTCACTTTTATTCTGTCTGTTTTTTGCTTGTTGGTTTTGCCCTTGATTCCTAATGATGCTACCTGTGTCTGCACAGCTTGCCAGATAGCCAATGATTGGTGAAAGTTTGTTCAAACCTAAAACCAGTAAAGATTCCACACTCTGCAACAATGATTGTACCAGATTGGAGGGTATTTCCAAAGTCCAGGTAGTTTGCACGTGTTTCTACCAGAGTCCCTTCAGATACCATGTGCGTGCTCAGAGCATTCCATTCAGCCATTGTTGCTTGGAGGTCTTGGGCCCTTTTGGGTCTCCTTTCCAAGTACACATAACTCCCCAGCAGAAATATGGGAGAGCCCTTGGCTCTTATTTCTAGAATCACTTTGCCAAAAGTTTTGGTTGCCCAGTGGACTAACCACAATTCTAATTATTACCTTAAGCCAGTAGGGCTGCAAGCTTTCTGTATTTGATTCCAGTTGTGTTTGCTCCTATTTTTACTATTGTCATTGAGGTTGGACTTTCCATACTGAAACAAAGTCAGCTTCCTCTTCCATGGAAGCTTCTTGTTTTCACAGGCAATGCTGCCCTGGAAGAACCACCATGCTGACTGAGACGGCAGGAGCGGGTATGGGAATAACCCAAGCAAAAATGCTCTATAGTTGAGGAAGCTGAGCCTTAGTAATATTGTGTGTGTGTGTTAGTCCCTCAGTCATATCCAACTCTTTGCAACCCTACAGACAGAAGCCCACCAGGCTCCTCTGTCCCTAGTATACTCTAGGCAAGAATACTGGAGTGGGTTTCCATGCCCTCCTCCAGGGGATCTTCCTGATTCAGGGTTTGAATGCTCATGCATTAGCAGGAGGACTCTTTATCACTAGCACCATCTAAGAAGTCCCTACTTCCCTTTGTAGTTTCCATCTTTCTACTTATTGCTAGTTCATAATTATCAGTATATTCTTTATTAAGGGCATGATCTCCAGGCTAAATACCCCTAGGCTCTGAGAATATGTTTGATGTTGTAGAATATCAAAGCATAAAACATAATCTTGAATGTAGTGACCTGCTTGAATTGTACCTATCAAGTTCTTCAGAGTAACCTTTTTTTTTTTTTCTTATATAATACATCCAGCATTACTATCTCTGAATTCCTGGCTATTTGTGTCTGAACACAAGCTATCTGAGGCTAGGGTAGTATATTATTTTTTCTAGGCATGTTTGGAAATACCATAGATTCTGTGGCTCACACAATAGAAATTATGTTCTCAGAGTTCTGGAAGCTGGGAGTCCAAGATCAAGGTATTGGCAGGGTTGGTTTCTCCTGTGGCCTCTGTCCGCGTCTTGCAGAATGCCACCTTCTTGATGTGTCTTCACCTGCTCTTCTCTCTCTCTGGCTGCATCCTTGTGTCTGTGTGTCCCAATCTCCCCTTTCTTCAAGGACCCCAGTCAGACTGGATTAAGACCAACCTAAAAGGCCTCTTTGTAGCTTAATCACCTCTTTAAAAGTTTTCTCTCTAAATCTGGTTGCATTCGGAGGTACTGGGGTTTGGAACTTCAACATTTGAATTTTAGAGGGAGAAATTCAGCCCATGACAGCTACTGATGCTCTGAAAGAATACAGAAAATAAAGCTGAAATGAGGGCTGTTTTAATCTATCTTGACAGCTACTTAAATTTTATTTGCTCTTTACCTACAAAATAAAAAACCTACCATCATAGGAATTGAAATTAGAAGACAGGCATAAAAATTATGCTACACAATCTTAGTATATAATTCTCCATGGATCCTTATGTTTCTGTGTGGTCTCTTCACTTCTGAGCAAAGGGCATGTATGAATAGCAACTGGAATTGGATGTTGCAAAGAGTATATCCCTCTGGAGATATTTAGAATCATCCTAGGATATTGAAGATGACATCTTCTACTTCCTCTTACTTGAAACATTTGCTTACATTATGGGGTAATAACCTTAAAGATAGCATCCTACTCTCCCATGGAGGAAATTCGCTTCATCCCTGGGTAATGAGTAATCTCAGTCTCTCTAGAAGGGAGGATGGGAAGGTCAATGTCACAAACAGCTCTGATAAAGGTCAGAATCTTCTAAAATTCAGAGTTCTTCTCCTGTAGTGACAGGTCCTCACAATGTCTCCCTGCAGGAAATGGGACTGGGTGAACCAGTGCATGGCATTGCTATGGCTACTCTTTTTTCTGTGAATAATAAACTGTCTCTGACACAGAGGCCCGTGTTCTTCTGTCAGTATATGGATATAAAACTCTACCAGACTAACGTGCTGCTTGCAAGTAGGGTAAAATTTCAGACCCTTCACAATATCTTACTAAACATAGTTAACCACGATGTAACTATCAGTTCTTACAATTACTTTGTAAGGCATTTTTTGTGACCTTAAGCTAGATAGCATATGATCAATAGGGAAACAATTTCTTAGGATCTCTCAGATTTTCTCCAGGGTACAATTTAATTCCTACATATTTATCATATGAATTAATTTGTTCCATTTATGATTTAAGGCAGAAATGTGTTAAAAGTAAATATTCTGACTACAATAAATAAGGAGCAATTACTATTGTCTTTCAGTCACTAAGTCATATTCAACTGTTTCTGACCCCATGGTCTATAGCCTGCCATGCTCCCTGTCCTCCACTATCTCCCAAAGATTGCTCAAATTTATGTCCATCAAGTTGATTATGCTATCTAACTATCTCATTTTCTACTGCCCCCCTTCTTCTTTTGCCATCAGTCTTTCTCAGCATCAGGGTCTTTTCCAATGAATCAGCTCTTCACATCAAGTAGCCAAAATATTGGAGCTTCAACATCAGTCTTTCCTGAATGAATATTCAGTGTTGATTTTTTTAAAGACCAACCTGAAAGGACTGACTGGTCTCCTTGCAGTCCAAGGGATTTTCAAGGGTCTTCTCCAGAACCACAATTTGAAAGCATCAATTCTTTGGTGCCCAGTCTTCTTTATGGTCCAACTCTCACATCCATACAAGACTTCTGGAAAAACCATAGGTTTGACAATATGGATTTTTATTGGCAAAATTATTTCCCTAGCTTTTTAATACACTATCTAGATTTGTCATAGCTTTCTTCCAAGGAGCGGGCATCTTAATTTCATGGCTGAAATATCTAGACTATGTTAATACTTAGAATCTTGTTCTAACTCTGAAAACTCAAAATATCCAACAGTGGTAATAATCTTTCTACACAGTTGGTAGAAGTGCCTTTTGTTAAATCTCTTTAATAGAATGCCATAAGTTAGCTCCAATTAATAGATGTATTTTCTTAAAAGATGGTGATTCGGACATAAAAAAATTTTCCCTTGTTTTTCTCTCTCCCATTACTAAAATATGCCTTGATTCATTGTCTAAAAAATATAACCTCAGTAGAGTCTGTAACAAAAAACAAGATGAAGTATCTATAGCAGATATAGGCTATGTAATAACCATAGCTAAAATACCTCTCTATTAACTACTGAGCACAACAGAGCAGGCAATGAAAGAAGAGAGCACAGGTCAAAATATCTCTAAACAAATGTGCAGGACAATAACTATATGAGAGAGTACACTTCAGTTTTTGAGTTTTAATGGCTCTTCAGCTACTGCTAAAATTCATCTCTGATCTCATTTTATATTTTTTATTCTATTCTCTCAGTATAATACATTAACCAGCATCAACCCCTCTCCCACACTTTTCAACATGTGATTTAAAAAAGAATCCAAGATAAATTTGGATTTAATCTACTTTTTTTGTTTCACCCTAGCCATGAAGGTATCTGCAGTTTAACAACCACCCCCGCCCCCAAAGGTGATTCTTAGGCACTATCATTTTGAATCCTATTTGGTAACCTTGCTCTTTGTGTATCTGAAAATTCCTCATTAATTTAAAATTCAGACCTAATATTTCAAACGTGGTCTTAATTGATTTCCTTTAGGGCCTGCTGGACTGTACTAATAGTGCAACACTGAAATTGGCAATAGCTCTTCATGTATATTGTCCGTTTAATCATCACACCAGTCCTATAGAAAGGTTAATTTTTATTTTACAAATTAAAAAATTAAATAGTTAATACTTAACTCATATCTTGTTTGTAACTAATGAAACTGGAACCTGAGAATACCAGAAGTAGACCAGTAACCCAAAGTGAAAGTGTTAGTCGCTCAGTCGTGTCCTACTGTTTGGGATCCCATGTACTGTAGCATGCCAGGCTCCATTGTCTATGGAATTCTCCAGGCAAGAATACTGGGGTGGGTTTCCATGCCCTTCTCCAGGGGATCTTCCCAACCCAGGGATCGAACCTGGGTCTCCTGCATTGCAGCCAGATTCTTTACTATGTAAGCCATCAGGGAAGCCCTAATATACCAAATTGTTGTTGTTTAGTCACTCATCATGTCCAACTCTTTGCGACCCCAGACACTGCAGCATGCCAGGTTTCCCTGTCCTTCACCAGCTCCTGGAGTTTGCTCAAACTCATGTCCATTGAGTCAGTGATGCCATCCAGATACCTTGTCCTCTGTCATCCCCTTTTCCTCCTGCCTTCAATCTTTCCTAGCATCAGAGTCTTTTCTGATGAGTTGGCTCTAGGTATCAGGTGCCCAAAATACTGGAGCTTCAGTTTCAGCATCAGTCCTTCCAATGAATAATAAGAGTTGATTTAATTTAGGATTTACTGGTTTGACCTCCTTGCAGTCCAAGGGACTCTCAAGAGTCTTCTTCAACACCACAATTTGAAAGTGCTCAGGCTTTTTTATGGTCCAACTCTCATATCTGTACGTGACTACTGGAAAAAACCATAGCTTTGACTATAAACAAAATAGCCGCATTTTAATTCTACCTAGAGCTAGGCATTTCTGTCTGTAAATTTGACTACACCGATCACCACCAGGCTGCCTCCATAGTATCTGTTTTGAATATTTTGCCTCTTTCTTTCCCACAGATTGTTTTGCTGAGAAAATTTACTCATTGTTGCCATTATGCAAACAAACCACTCCCATTATTGAATTTTCCTTTTGATTCCACCTGAATTTTAGTATCTTCATCATAACACTAATTTTAAAACATCATCATATCTTCCATCCCTCCTACCAAAAGTTTCTGATAAATTAGTTTTATGATTTTGTTCTTAATGTGGCTATGAGGTTAAATTCTTGTCATGTAACAGGATACTCAGTTGCACTTTCATTGTTACCTCATATTGGTACTGGAATCCACAATTGGGGACTGATAAGCAAAATGTAACAGGTGTGGATATGAGAGTTGCTGCTGCTGCTGCTAAGTCACTTCAGTCGTGTCCGACTCTGTGTGACCCCATAGACGGCAGCCCACCAGGCTCCCCTGTCCCTAGGATTCTCCAGGCAAGAACACTGAAGTGGGTGGATATGAGAGTTGGACCACCATAAAGAAGGTAAAGACTTGATGCTTTCAAATTGTGGTGCTGGAGAAGACTCTTGAGAGTCCCTTGGACTGCAAGGAGATCAAATCAGTCAATACTAAAGGAAATCAACCCTGAATATTCATTAGAAGGAATGATGTTGAAGCTGAAGCTCCGATATTTTGGCGACCTGATGTAAAGAGCTGATTCATTGGAAAAGACTGTGATGCTGGGAAAGATAGAAGGCAGGAGGAGAAGGGGACAACACAGAGTATGATATGGTTGGGCATCACTAACACAATGAACATGAGATTCAGCAAGCTCCAGGAGATGATAAAGGACAGGAAAGACTGGTGTGATGCCGTCCATGGGGTCACAAAGAGTGAAACACGACTGAGCACCTGAACAACAACAACGGAAACAAGCAGCTGGAGGCCTGACACTGCCCTCAGCACTTAAAAGAGGGTTAGAATTGATCCTGATGCTCCTATCCTACTCCAATTTCTGAACCCTCAATTTTAAAAAACCTTTATTTTTTTTTATTGGAGTATAGCCAATTAACAATGTTGCGACAGTTTCAGGTGGACAGCGAAGGGACATATACATGAATCCATTCTCCCCTGAACTCCTTTCCCATTCAGGCTTCCACATAACATTGAGCAGAGTTCCCTGTGTTATACAGTAGAACTTGATTGGTTATCTATTTTAAATGAAGCAATGTGTACATGTCTATCCCAAGCTCCCTGACCTTCCCTTCCCCTCATTCTTCCTCACATAAGTCTCTTAATCTATTTTGTAAATAAGTTCATTTGTATCATTTCTTTTTAGATTCTGCATGTAAAAGATGTCATAGGATATTTCTTCTCCTCTCGATTTCCTTCACTCAGCATGACAATCTCTAGGTGCATCCCTGTTGCTGTAAATGGTATTATTTCATTCTTTTTAATGGCAAGGCAATTCAGTTCAGTCACTCAGTTGTGTCTGACTCTTTGCGACCCCATGGACTGCAGCACACCAGGCTTTCCTGTCCATCACCAACTCTCTGAGCTTGCTCAAACTCATGTCCATCAAGATGGTGATGCCATCCAACCATCTCATCCTTGTCCCTTTCTCCTCCCAACTTCAATCTTTCCCATCATCAGGGTCTTTTCAAATCAGTCAGTTCTTCACATCAGATGGCCAAAATATTGGAGTTTCAGCTTCAGCATCAGTCCTTCCATTGAATATTCAGGACTGATTTCCTATAGGATTGACTGGCTTGATCTCTTTGCAGTCCAAGAGACTCTCAAGAGTCTTCTCCAACACCACAGTGCAAAACTATAGAATTTCTGGGATTCAGCTTTCTTTATAGTCCAACTCTCACATCTATACATGACTGCTGGGAAAACCATAGCTTTGGCTAGATGGACCTTTATTGGCAAAGTAATGTCTCTGCTTTTTAACATGCTGTCTAAGTTGGTCATAGCTTTTCTTCCAAGGAACAAACATCTTTTAATTTCATGGCTGCAGTCATCATCTGCAGTGATTTTGGAGCCCCCCAAAATAAAGTCTCTTACTGTTTCCATTGTTTCCCCATCTATTTTCCATGAAGTGATGGGACTGGATGCCATGATCTTAGTTTCCTGACTGTTGAGTTTTAATCCAAATTTTTCACTCTGCTTTTTCACTTTCATCCAGAGGCCAGGCTTTCATCAAGTATTTCATCAAGACTTTCATCAAGTTGACAGAGAATATTACACTGTATACGTGTACCACATCTTATCATTCTTCTGTCAATGGACACTTGGATTGCTTCTTGGTTATTATAAACAGTGCTGCCGTGGACATTGGGATGCATGTATTCTTTCAGGTCATATTTTTCTCTGGATATATGCCCAGGAGTGGGACTGCTGGACCATATGGTAGTTCTATTTTTACCTTTTTAAGGAACCTCCATACTGTTCTCCAGAGTGCCTGTACCATTTTACATTGCCACCAACAGTGAAGGAGGTGAACCCTCCATTTTAACCAAATAAGGATATTTCCAACAAAATTACTCAAGAGATTTAAGGGTTCCCCTCATTCCTCTACTGAAAGTCTGCTTCTCCATCCAACTGTCATAGCTACATGTGCTCATTTAAGCAGGGGTGGGAAGAGAACTGAAGTGATAGTCCTAGCCAAGAAGAAGAGGCAAGGTTGAAGAGCAAGCAGAACCTGAGAGTGCATGCGGACACAGTTCCATTTGAGCACATAAGAATAAAATGTGAAGCATGTGGCAGGAGCCTCGTTGGGAAGGCTGGTTGGCTGACAAGTGAACAAAAGCCTGGGATGATAGCAGAAGAAGGTTGGAATAGAGCAAGCCAGAGGAACCACCATCTTTGGGAATCTCCTATCAGTAGGTTTACCCATGTTGCAATGAGATAGTAGTCTGCAGAATTTTGTGACATCAATGCTCACCTAGAAAAGGGAGAATTAAAAATGCAACCAAGGAGACAAATATTCCTACCATAATCCAGTGAAGGATAGAGGAACCCAAAAGAAAGAACAAGGGCAGTGAGAAGGCAGAACATACCATTTCTGCCTCCAGCATGTGGGGTTCTGGGGCCAAGAGTCAAGCATTTCTAGGCAGAAGATTATAGAAGACATGCCTTGAAGACATGCCTTGAATTACACAGGAGATGAGAGATTAAACTTGATGACACCTGTCTGATTTTTCAAATCTGCCAAGGACCATAAAGTTATAGAATCTGCCTATGATTTTATGAAAGAATAAATACATCTCTAAATGTTTGTATCTGGTTTGCTTCACACTCTATTTAGGAAACAAGTAAAAATTAAAATGTGATCATTTTCTTAAAAATAATGGCAAGTTGGCCTTATAATTTGACCCATTATGTAAGTTAGTATCTCCTTATTTATTTATTAGTCCAGCAGTTCACACCAGCAGCATTGGTATCACTTATGAGAGCTTGTTAGAAATTCTCAAGTTTGACTCCAGAGTCACTGAAGCAGAGACTTAGAGGTACAGTCCAAAGGTATGTGTTTTAATAAGCCTTCCAGACAAGTATATTGCCTAGTGAAGTTTAAGAATCACTATGTAGTTTTTTTTTCTTCTATTTTGCATGTCTTTAGTTAAGGAGTTATACTATTAAAGATTTAATTTTAATAATTTAATGACATTTTGCAGTTTTGTATATCAGTTCATCATTTCCCTATATTTTTTTAAACTTAAAAAATATATGGATCTTTAATTACACTATTATACCAATATACATTACAATACAATGTTATTCAGTAATTTAAATAGTTTATAACTTTTGCATATTTTTCCAGTGAAAGTATTTCACATATTGGTATTTATGTTATTACTGATTGATATTAATGATCTATTAAAATTTCTTCAGAGTGTTATGTCTATGCCCTTTAAAATATAAGCATTTTTGTAATTTTAGTATTATGCTTAATTCAAACAGTTCATAATTGACCCAGATTTAGCTGATAAAAATTTTCTATTGATTTCAAAACTTTATCATAACTTAGCTTCTTAAAAATATTTTCAGTTCAGTTCAGTTGCTCAGTCGTGTCCGACTCTTTGTGACCCCATGAATCGCAGCATGCCAGACCTCCCTGTCCATCACCAACTCCTGGAGTTCACTCAGACTCACGTCCATTGAGTCAGTGATGCCATCCAGCCATCTCATCCTCTGTCATCCCCTTCTCCTCCTGCCCCCAATCCCTCCCAGCATCAGAGTCTTTTCCAATGAGTCAACTCTTCCCATGAGGTGGCCAAAGTACTGGAGTTTCAGCTTTAGCATCATTCCTTCCAAAGAAATCCTAGGGCTAATCTCCTTCAGAATGGATTGGTTGGATCTCCTTGCAGTCCAAGGGACTCTCAAGAGTCTTCTCCAACACTGCACTTCAAAAGCATCAATTCTTCAGCATATGTATGGTTTAATATCTTTCTTGGCCTTGATTTGTACTGATTTTTTTTTAACTATCCAGGAATATCACCATTTTAAGTGAAAAGTTGCTATACTCATATTCACCTCAAAATCAGCTTACTTACATAATGGGAAGACAATGAATAAAGTTTTTTTCTTCCTTTAAACCACAACCATCATGTTTGTTCTAAAAGTACAGATACGCACACACACACACACACACACACACTCTCTCTCTCTCTCTCCTAATTTAACCATTGCCTCTCTTGCTCTGCAGCTAAATTAAAATTGTGTAAGAGTTTTCTTGATATCTGTTTCTGAGTAAAACAGACAAACTTTAATATTGTTAATTCTGATTTTAAAAAATACTTTTCAAATTTTACCACTCATGAAATGTAAAGCATTGGCACATTATAGTTTGAAAAGATATTACAGAGAAAAGAGGCTAATGATTAGCAAGCATTGTATTAACACAAACATTTCATTTCTACCCAAAAAATGTCCAGTGCCAAAGATATCTTTTGATTTCATGCTAGTGTCTACACTATCTCCACATGCCCTTAAGTGTAATGGAATTTGACAATGCTGCTAGAGTGGATTAGTAACAAAAATAACAACATTACTGTGTTTTTAGACGCTTGAAGGACATAAGGAATCTTCATAACTGCTAAAAATACAGTATAGTATCCCAGACAAAGGGATTCTAAGAACATGTGAGGTCTAAACATTGTGGATTTGTGCCAGCTGAGCAGAGCAACAAGCAGTTCATTTGAGCAGCCTACACAAACCCTCCTTTCATAGACGAACACTCTGTTACTATCCCATCCCCTCCCCTCTCCCTGAAAAATCCCATACATGACATTTGCATTGACTTCATCAGCTTCAAATTGCACCATCATGAATACTAGCATGCATTTTGTATTCTTTCCATCAATAGTCTGGACAGGAGGCTAATTAGCGTACTTCCAATGCTTTAAACACAGGATTGCCATAAAGGGCAATTCTCTCTCACAAAACCTCAACTTCAAAACTGTCAGTTTAGAGAAGGGATATTTTTTTTTTCTAACACAAACTGAACCTAAATGGCTCTCTATATGTAAAAGTTTTATTTCTGCGGTAATGTGAAATAATATTTTGAAAACATTTCCAGCTCCAACTAGTGAGTGCTTTATAGACTTTAGATTATTGTAAATAAAGTCATTTGTTGAATGATACTATAAAGTAATATGACACAGTTAGAATAATGAAATTCAAACCTTTATTTCCAGTATTTGATCTCATAGCTGGTCATGCTTTAGGCAACTTTCACTGGATTCAGACCTGCCATAGGTGTTAGAAACTGATAGACCTGTGATAAATAGTAATTATTTCTTAAGCATGAAAGTGAATAACAATGTATAATATTCCAACAGAGTAAGAATTTGAAAGTTTTTATATAAATTTTCAATATTGATTGTTTAAAAAGATACAAGATTGAAATAACTGACCTAACTAAAGACACATTGCATATGTATATATATAAGTGCATATGTGTATATATATTTTGCATACTTGTACAGATATATATACAAACATAAGCACAAGAATTTTTCTTTTTTCCTTTTCAATTGCAAATTAAAAAAAAATATTACTTCTTGAATTTTTCCCATAAAATAATGAACTAGAATATCTGTCACAAGAGTTATATACATCCTTCATCTTGATAAAATAGACACATACAACATTTTGTAGAAACTAGTTAAGGGGAATGAAGACAAACATCCCATATGTCATCTGATTGTGTTTAAGATTCTCCGTTCGTACTCACATAATAGTTATGACCGAGAGAAATCTCTCGTTTCCCTTTTGTGGGAGTGATAATCAAGTGATTACTGCCATCTGTATGTGAGCCAGACTGTGTTACAACAAGGTCAAAATTTCTGTGTGGTAAAGTTTCAAAGCACATTTATAATTGAGAACCACTCTTAACAATAGTTTTTGAGGAGTTACTTTGTGCCTATGATAATGAGGTTTGACCTGTAATGCCTGTTCTGTGTTTGTATATATTGTGAAATGATCATCACAATAAGTCTAATTAACATCTATCACCATACTTAGTTACCATTCTTTTTTCTTGTGATGAGATCTTTTAGGTCTACCCTCATAGGATCTTTTAAAAATATAGTTCAGCATTATTAACTATAGTCATCATGCTGTAGATTATATCCTCAGGACTTATTTACATTATAACTGGAAGTCTGTGTCTTTTGATCCTGTTCATCCATTTTGCCCATCCCAATCCCTGCAACCACCAATCTGTTCTCTGTATATATGAATTTGTTTCTTGTTTTGTTTGCTAGATTCCACATACAAATGAGGTCATATGGTATTCATCGTTTTCTGTTTGACTTATTTCACTTAGCATAATACTTTTAAGGTCCATCTATGTTGTGACAATATGGCAAGGTTTCCTTTCTTTCTTTGGGTGAATAATATTTCACGGTATTTGATTGTATGAGTATATATATATATATATATATATATATATATATATACACGCACTCAGTTGAATCTTCAACATGGGTTTGAATTGTGCAAGTCCACGTATACGTGGATTTTTCTCAGTAGTAAATACTACATAATTCTCAATAAATTGGATTCACAGATGTGGAACCACCACCCATTTATATGGAGGAAGCTCAAATATCAAGGGCCTGCTGTAAATTATACTCGAGTTTTCTACTGATGGACGGGTTGGTGCCTCTAACTTCCACAATGTTCAAGGGTCAGCTGTATATGTTTTCCATGTTTTCTTTATCCATTCATCCTTCAGTGGAATTAGGTTGTTTCCATGTCCTAGATACTTTTAATAATCCTACAGTGCACATGGGGGTGCACATGTCTGTTTGAATTAGTGTTTTCATTTCCTTCAGATAAATGCCCAGATGTGGGATTACTGGATCATATGGGAGTTCTATTTTTAATTTTTCCAACAACCTCCCACTGTTTCCCATAGTAGCCATATGAATTTTACCTTCCCAGCATAGTGTAAAAGTGTAATGCCTTTTATACTCTAAAGGAACTACAATTATATATATATAATATTATATATATATATGCTTTAGAATGGATCCTCATGACTTAAAAAAAAAATCATGTTTTCCTTTTCAGAAACCACTAAGAATGTGGCTTTTAAAAGCTTATCTACTCTGGTCATTATATGTTTAAACAACATATCATGCTTGTATCAACACCAGAGTAACAAGGAGCATATCACCAATAATTTTCTTATTATGTCTCCCAAAAACTGACTTGAAATTGCAAAACATTAGGGGACTTCATTCAAATGAATATTTTCTGAAGTGATATTATCAAACTGTCATGAGTACATTAATGAGTATATTAATTTAGAAATCCTTAGCTCATATCTCATTTTAGCTAATACTGCTAAACAAATCAGAGTATCTGCTAGAACTTTAATTATTTAGTTAAATATGATCTGAGACTAAACTCCTCTTCTGTGTGCGTTGGAAATAGACTGCAGATGATTACATTTCCATAGACTTCACAACATGAGCTGCTTCGAGTTTGAAATAAGAATGTTAAGGTTGCCAAGTATAAAGTTTATAAATGCTGTTATTTTGGATTATATAGAGTTATGAAAATCCAAATGTTTTACAAAGTTAAAAAGTATTCCTTTTTTGCTCACTTATAACTCAAAAATCACTAAAGTCATTCTGCCGAAACATGCCAAGAAACCCAGCTTCTTGCCATATGCCTGCATAATCTTATCAAATCTCTGCTATTCACGTGCACATTTTTACACACACACACATACAAACAAGGGATGCCAAAGACTAAAAATATGTTTTACAGAAACTTGAATTGAGACCATGACCTCATTTGAACACAGAATGTGGCCTATTTCTAGGGCTATTTTTAAGCCAGCATTAACAAAATTACATATGTGTGTTTTACTTAGAATTTCCTGGTACCCGCTGTCATTTCACCCCAGTGACTGAAATAATCTCATAAATGCATAACTTATTTCTAAATTTTATTTACTGTGTACAACTTGCTTAATTAGTTCATAATGTTATAAAATAAAAGCATGCAGGAAGCACCAGATAAGCATTAGCTATAATATAATAATAATATATTTAATAGTAATAACTATAATTAAAACACATGTATAAATAGATTTTTAGATATGGGCTTTAAATTGGTGTCTAAAGCTCTTAAACTCTATTAATAAATTGCTCATTAAATCTTTTTCCTTTGTGAAATTTAGCAGTTCAAACAATCTGTTCTGAGGCTCTGATTGTCCAAAGTGCAAAATTTCCTATTTGGAATTACCTATTGTGTACCCACGTAATCTTCAGCCTCCACTTCTAGGTCTTTTCAGATGATGATGACAAGGATGGTATTCTCCCTTGAGACATGGACTCAGAAGGGAATTTCAAATTTGGATATTCTGAAATGTTTAAAGAACACATAGTTCATGCCAAAGAGTAATTAAAGACTGCTCCTATATGTCTATGTGTTGGGAAAAAAAGGAGTGAGTAGAAAAGTGCCTCAAATATCACTATACTTTGTCCCAGGGCAACAATTTTTAGGATATAGGAGCTTCTTTCCAAGCTGATCTCAGACACCCCTCTATTCTAGGATGTTTCCAATATTCTGATCCAAAGCACCATTTCAAGATGTGTGTCCTTTTATATTATAATTTGTACAAGTCACTCTGTGTTTCTCCTCCTTACTTTACTCTCCTTTTCGCCCAGGCTAAGAATAAAAGGCTGTTTATTTAGTATATGAATAAATGAGAAAATGTTTTCTGAGGAACTGTATATAAACTATTCAATGGGGTTGACAGTGCCATTAACTCCTACTGTAATAAATTTAGACCACGTCAACGGCTCACAGATGTGGATACCTGTGTAATTACCAAGAAGTTTTTAAAGAAATACTTATGGAAAGACCCACTAAGCACATATCAAAATATCTAGATATAGAGGGGACAGAATATAGAGAGGACTGAGCATTAATAAGTTTTTAAAATCCCCTAGGTTATTCTAATGGGTTGAGAACCACAGCCATAGATGACCTTCTATCTACCTATAAGGTTTGATATCACATGTACTTACAAAGTAGGCCACGGTATCAATGAGCCTGGGTGTTGAAGTTAGTAATGTGGTTAATATGGATCTATTTCCTGGGTACTTTTGCATTTCACAATATTGCTATAAAGTTTTCATGGAGTTCAGACCTATATTTTATAACCTATTTTTCACAGCCAGATTTAGATATAGATTTGTGACTTAACTGTTTCATTTTAATTCCTTCTACACAATTTTTTACAGATATTTATCTAAACTTCATTTTAACAAGTCACTCTGTGTTTCTCCTCTGATACAGTAGATACCGTTTAATGGATTGATCTGATTCTAGTCAATTTCTTTACTTGATTC
Source organism: Budorcas taxicolor (assembly GCF_023091745.1). NCBI lineage: Eukaryota > Metazoa > Chordata > Mammalia > Artiodactyla > Bovidae > Budorcas > Budorcas taxicolor. Next base: position 58,569,661 of record NC_068921.1, on the reverse strand, counting down.
AAAATCAACTTCCCTATGATTTTCCCTGGTCTTTCAAATATTAAATAAATCTTCATTTTTCCATCAGTAAATCCATCAAGTAGTTGAAAATGGTTATTCATTTACTTTTCCAAACCATGTTTCCACATTCCTCTTATAATATGCTATTTGGCATTTGTATTACTCTGTAACAATTTTAAGTGTTTAAAATTAATAACTTTAATTAAAATGTATTGCTATACAGCTATTTACTATTGTAAGTGCATAATGAACTAGCAAAGTGAAATAATACACATTTGACATGAACATTTTACCTTATTGAACCAAAGTTACCCCTGCCTCCCTGTCTAACAAAAAGCATATAGCTTATTGTTGGGTTTTAAATTTCAATATAGATGCTCCATTTATCATGGATAAATTTTTGGTGTTTACTTTTGAAATCTAGTTGTGGTAATGTAGGAAAATGGGAGGATTTCTTGTGAAAGCTGGGGGCAGAGATATTTTTCAGTCATTTGGGCACTAATTTTGACTCCTCTCTCCAGAAGAATGTATGACCTTGCTGATTCAGAGGTTGGTTCACAACTTGTGTACACTTCCTTAAAAACAGCATATTGGATTGATAATTTAAGATTTTCCAAAATGTCATTTTAAAGTCGCATGCATAAAAATTCAGAATCATGACACTAATTGCTATTTTGGAGTCTAATCAGAATCTGTTTTGTTCAGATAGAGTGCTACAGGCAGCAGCCTTCCCCAGTGAAGGACTCTGGCTACATCTATTGATATTTTGGCACCATGGAAAACTCATTTCCATTATGATTTTATAATTGGGTAATTAAATTGGGAATGCAATCTGTGTAGAGTGTGAGGGTTTACTGGTGCACACATACATGCGCATGTATAATTGTATGCTTGTAGTTTTTAAAATTTTGTTTGGATCAGTATTTCTTTCCTTCTTAATCAGCTTATCTGGAAGTGAATACTCATCAAGTGTTAATTATTCCTTCTTGCTTTGGATCTATGTCATTCAATTCAGTTTAGTCGCTCAGTTGTGTCTGACTCCTTGCGACCCCATGAATCGCAGCATGCCAGGCCTCCCTGTCCATCACCAACTCCGGGAGTTCACCCAAACTCATGTGCATCGAGTCAGTAATGCCATCCAACCATCTAATCCTCTGTTGTCCCCTTCTCTCCTCCCTCCCAGCATCAGGGTCTTTTCCAATGAGTCAATACTTTTCATGAGGGGGCCAAAGTATTGGAGTTTCAACTTTAGCATCAGTCCTTCCAATGAACACCTAGGACTGGTCTCCTTTAGGATGGACTGATTGGATCTCCTTGCAGTCCAAGGGACTCTCAAGAGTCTTCTCCAGCACCACAGTTCAAAAGCATCAATTCTTCACCACTCAGCTTTCTTCACAGTCCATATCTCACATCCATACATGACCACTGGTTCAGCAAAGTCTTCCCAATGAATATTCAGGACTGATTTCCTTTAGGATTGACTGCTTGGATCTTGTAGTCCAAGGGACTCTTAAGAGCCTCTTCTAACACCACAGCTCAAAAGCATCAATTCTTCGGCACTCAACTTTCTTTATAGTCCAACTCTCACATCCACACAGGACTACTGGAAAAATCATAGCTTTGACTAGACAGACCTTTGTCGGCAAAATAATGTCTCTGATTTTTAATATACCATCTATATTTGTCACAGCTTTCCTTCCAAGGAGGAAACAGTTATAACAGTTATAAAACAAATTAATTATGTTATATTACACACAAATACCTCCATTTCACTATAAAATATAACAAACTTTTTCAAATGCCTTGTTAGACTGAAAATATAAAATGACTGAGTATCCGGCTGGTACAGTAAAAAGTTATATAGGTTCATCAATTAAAAATACAGTAAGATATGTTGATAAAAATGTGGCTATTTGATCAGAAACTATCATCCTAAACTCCTAAATCTCCATGCAGTCTTACTTATTTCTGTGAGCATCTTAACTAAGTATGAAGTAATCATACATGGAAATGATCACACTTAATTCCTAAATGGTTATTTCTACAAACCTCAGCAGAGTCCTCTAGTGGATTAAGAGGGTCTAAGTGGAATACATTTTCTCAGTGTAAAGTCTGCTACTCGAACCTGAACAGTGCATCTCTACTACCAAGCAAGAGTGGAATGATACCTTCTAGAGGTACCAGCCATTAAAAAGAAATAATCTCTGAAGAGAAGATCCCTCCAAAGCTCCAAAGGACCAGATGAGGGTGCCATGACTTTATTAAATTAACAGTTGTTAAGGGGAGCACATAATGCCAAATAGTGAACATGGTTCAATAGACTACACAAGAATTGAGACAGAAGTTTATTATCCACAAGTCCTGGAGGAAGTACACAGCATGTCTGACGAGGCCACATGGAGAGAAAAAAGACAGTGCAGACACAGAAGTGGCAGGATTTCTGCTGTCAAAACAATTATGATATTGCCCTTCCACTTTGTGAGGGCACAGCTGGAGGGCACCAACCATGCACCGGAAAAGGGCCTTCTCCATATGATGTGATGATGCTGGTGCCTTGATTTTAGACTTCTTGCCTCCAGATTGGTGAAAAATAAATTTCTACTGTTTATAAGCTAATGATATCACCCTTTGGCCTCATATGACAGTTTATTTCTTACTCCTATTTTATGTCTTCATTTTTATCTCTGTCTGCGTCTTATTATTTTACCACTCAGGCTGAAAAGCACCCTATATCTGGGGTATGCTGATTTTGTGGCAGAGAGTAGAACAGGCAGTGTCAAAACCATGCAGTGGCTTTGAAAACTTCTGGTTAAATGTGATATATCACTTCTTACTACATCCCTTGGTCAGAGAAAAGCCTATGGCTTTGATGTCAATGAGAGAAAGCATCCCATTAGGATATATTGGGATATTCATCCCATAGAGATAGTAAATAGATGCCTCATAGATGGAAGCAGTGGATATTTGGGAAAACTATAGCAACAATAATGCCTAGAACATATATGGTTTTAATGTCTTTAAGGAATCTAAGGGTTGATTAATGGATAAATAAATGACTTAATGATTAATTTTACAGTATTAACCATTATGCCATTGAACATCTAGCTACAGTATTTAACATTTTAACTGTTAAAAATGGTAGATCTCTAAAAGCTTCCAATAAAAAGTACTGTTTGAATAAAGGATAGCTAGAAACTTCTAGTGAGACAATGAAGCAAAATGTGGCCAGTAGATCATCCATTTAGAATCTCCAGAGAGACTATTAAACATATACATATTTAAATACTTGAGCTAGATCCTCCAAATCAAATGGTACTAAAGGGCCTAAGATGATTGCAGTTTATTTTTTGATGGACATTTTCATGATTCTAAAGTACTGTAAAACTTGAGAAGCTTGTCACAGATGCATATGTGAAGAACAAGTAACTATTATGTAAAGTTTAGAGAATTTGTGGAGAGATAATTTCTGGAGGAAAAAAATAAGAATCATCAGAGATATTTTCTGCCATGAATGTTAAATTACAAATCAGTGGAAATGGAGTTATCTTTTCAAGAGTACAGACATTGCCCTCCTTCTTCTAGAAGCTAAAACTTTTCTATCTCTATAAAGAAGCAAAACATCTATGTTGAGATAGGTAGTTTTTGTTCTATTAATTTAAAATCATCTCACATACTTTATACAATATTGTCACAAACACAAATCTACCCATTTGTGCTTTTTGGAGAGGGATGCGGGGTGGGAAAGTGCAAAATAAAAGATTATTGGATAAGAAAAAAAAATCATAAGAAATAAAAATGTTGATAGGACAGGATTTTCTATTACTTTCTTAGAAAAGTAGAAACATATGGGACATATAACACAGTCAAAAATGTTGTTGAGTCATTCAGGCATGTCCAACTCTTTGTGACCCATAGACTGCCACCCACCATGCTTCCCTGTCCTTCACTATCTTCTGGAGCTTCCTCAAACTCATGTCCATTGAATCAGTGATGCCATCCAACCATCTCATCTTCTGCTGTCCCCTTCTCCTCCTGCCCTCAATCTTTCCCATCATCAGTGCCTTTTCATTGGATTTTTGCATCAGGTAGCCAAAGTATTGGAGCTTCAACATCAGTCCCTCCAATGAGTATGCAGAGTTGGTTTTCTTTAGAATTGACTGGTTGGATCTCCTTGCTGTCCAAGGGGCTCTCAAGAATCTTCTCCAGCTGATATTCTAGTTTAGTCTTACATAACTATTATCTTCACATAAAAGCTGAAATTATTTTAGATTTTTCTCTCATGATTCTGTATACATATATACATATATATATACAAACTTTTATTAAATATATTAATACATAATATATTGTATTCATAATTGTTCACTTTTAGTGAACAGTTCATTGCTTTTTAGTATCTTGCTTTTATTCCTAGTGTTACTTATAGGAATCCTCCTATGATTATTATGATTACTACTGATGTGAGGTCTACCATGTGATTTGATATTATGGATGTTCAATACTTTCTCACTTTCTTTTTTAAGCAATCTCAATATAACACATCGATTAAGAAAGCACTGGCATCAGATAATTTGTATTTGAATTCTAGTGCTCCATACATACATGGAACCTCAGTTTACTCATCTATACAGTAGGTACATTTCTACTTATATTATGAGAGTGAATAAAGTAATACATGTAAAGGTGCAGCATAGGTAGAGTGTGTGTGTGCATGTACATGCTCAGTCGTGTCTGACTCTTTGCAACCCTGTGGACTATAGCCCATCAGGTTCCTCTTCAATGGAACTCTCCAGACATGAATACTGGAGTGGGTATAAGATGTAAACCTAAGTCCTTGTGTTTTTGCAATGTTTATTTTTGGGCTGATAAAATGAGCCCTATGCATTAAGAATATTTATCAATTTCTCCTAAAACATTGTCTACATAATCTAGTTTTGGTAATGAGAAAGCTGACAACACTCTTATTTTCTTCCTCTGCAGGTAATACATCTTAATTCTAAAAGCTTTCCATAGTTTCTCTTTTTTCCTTTGAGTTCAAAGATTTTACCATGATATGCATCTTGTGGGCATATTTCTCATTCTTACTACTCATTTCTCATTCTTACTACTTGGAACTTGGCAGGCCATTTAAATATACGGAATTCTGTATTTCTTAGCTCTGGTAAATTTTCTTTTAATATTCTAGATTTATTCTAATAGACTGCTGTCCCAATCTAAGTGCGGTTGTAAAATTATACATTCTTCCCACTCCTGACATTCCCCTCCCCCACTGCCCAGTGCTAGTTCTAGCAATTTTGGGCAGGAAGGGGGAAAGTGAAGTGAAAGTAAAAGTTGCTCAGTCATGTCTGACTCATTGAGACCCCATGAACTGTACAGTCCATGGAATTCTCTAGGCCAGAATACTGGAGTGGGTAGCCGTTCCCTTCTCGAGGGGATCTTCCCAACCCAAGGATCAAACCCAGGTCTCCCACATTGCAGGCAGATTCTTTACCAGCTGAGCCATAGGGGAAGCCAGGGCAGGAAAGGGGACAGGCGCATAAATCCTAGTTTAGTCTCTTTTATTTTTTCTTCCATATATTTGTGTGTGTTAGTTATTTTTTTATTATTTTTTGGATAATAGTTGAGTAAACATCTAACTTATTTGAATAGTTCATTTTTCTATGTCATAATAATAACTTCCTTAATTATGTAAGTAAAACTTCTTCTGTATATTAAATAATATGTTGAAATACATTGAGCTATTTCAGAGCCATTATACTATAAGTCTTAATCTTTTTGAATCTAATCAGCAGCATATTCTTTGAATTACTATAGCTGAATTTAATACCAAATGTTTAATAAAATAAGCCCTTATGTATTAAAATATTTTTCAACTTCTCCTAAATATTTTATTCTATATGCTCTTTCTGACCAACTTGTCAAAATAATACTCAAAATTTATATAAGCTTGATCTCACTTGAATACAAATGTGTCAGAAATCTTAAAACTTCTCTTATGATGGCACAAGCCATGTGGTAGAATTGATACAAAGAATATTTTTGAGCAGATTTTTTTAGCAGTTTTAGATTTATAGAAGAATTGAGCAGAAAGTAGAGATTTACCATATACCATCTTACCTTCCCTTCAGTTTCCACTATTATTAACATCTTACATTAGTGTGGTACATCTGTTAAGATTAATAAGCCACTATTGCTACATTATTACCAGATAAGATCTATGTTTTTTAAATCAAGATTTACTGTTTACATTATATATTCTGTGAGTTTTGACAATGTATAATAACATTTATCCACAGAATAGTTTTACTGCTCCAAACTCCATTGGGCTCCAACTACTTATCTTTCCCTTTCTTTCCCAGCTCTTGGTGACCACTCATCTCTTTACTGTTTGCATAGTTCTGCCTTTTCCAGAATGTCATACAGTTGGAATCCTATAGTACACAGACTTCATATTTGGAAGCTTTCTCTTAGAAATATGCTTTTAATAAGACTCCTCGATATCTTTCTGTGGCCTTATACCTATTTTTTCCAAATGCTAAGTAACACTCCATTGTATGGATGTACCACAGTTTATTCACCCATTGCAAGACATCTTAGTTGCTTTCAGGTTTTGACAATGTGAATAAAGCTGTTATAAACATCCATATGCAGGTTTTTATGTGGACATATTTCAACTCATTTGGGTAAATGCCAAGGAATACAATTGTGGGATCATATGGAAAGACTATGTTTAGACTTGGAAGAATCTGTCAAAATTGTTTTTCCAAGTAGCTGTACTGTTTTATGCTCACCAGCAATGAATAAGAGTTTCTGTTGTCTTATGTCCTTTCCAGTGTTTGGTATTGTTGGTGTGTGAATTTTAGACTTTCCAATAGATACATAGTGACATCTCATTGTTGTGTTAATTTGCTACTCATAATGACACATGATGTTGAACATATTTTCATGTGCTTATTTGCCATCTACATACCTTCTTTGAGGAGTTTTCTTTTCAGATCTTTTGCCCATTTATACTGGCTCATTTATGTTCTTATTATTTAGTTTTAAGGTTTCTTTGTATATTCTAGACATTCATCTTTTATCCAATAGGTGTTTTGAAAATATTCTCCCAATACGTGGCTTATCAACTCATCCTCTTGTTAAAGTATTTTACAAATTAGAAATTCTTAGTTTTAATGAAGACCAATTTATCATTTTTTTTCATGGATTGTTCCTTTGTTATTTTGCATCCAAGAAATCATCGGCAAACTCAAGATCACCTTAACTTTCTCCTATATTATCCTCTAGCAGTTTTACAGTATTTCATTTTATGTTTAGGCATATGGTCATTTTGAGTTAATTTTTGTGAAAAGTAAAATGTCTGTTTTTAGGTTAATCTTTTTTGGCCATGTGGATATCTAATTGCTCTACTACTATTTACTGAAAGTACTATCCTTTTGCTGTTGAATTGCCTTTGCTCCTTTGTCATAAAGTGCTTCCACTGTAGCTCAGCTTGTAAAAAATGTGCCTGCAATGTGGGGGACCTAGGTTTGACCCCTGAGTTGGGAATATCTCTTGGAGAAGGGAATGACTACCCACTCCAGTATTCTGGCCTGGAGAATTATTTGGACTGTATATTCATGGGATCCCAAAGAGTCAGACATGACCAAGAGACTTTCAGTTTTGCTCCTTTGTCAAAGATCAGTTGACTATATTTATGCAAAAAGATAATATTTTGAGAATTGAAATACTTGAAATTGAGATAATTTGTCAGCTTATATACAAAAATGGTGGCTCAGAGGTTAAGCGTCTGCCTGGAATGCAGGAGACCCGGGTTCAATCCCTGGGTTGGGAAAATCCCCTGGAGAAGGAAATGGCAACCCACTCCAGTACTCTTGCCTGAAGAATCCCATGGAGGGAGGAGCCCGTAGGCTACAGTCCATGGGGTCGCAAAGAGTTGGACACAACTGAGCGACTTCACTTTCACTTTCATACAAAAATTATGTTCAAGGAGGCAATATCGGAGAAGGCAATGGCACCCCACTCCACTACTCTTGCCTGGAAAATCCCATGGGTGGTGGAGCCTGGTAGGCTGCAGTCCATGGGGTCGCTAAGAGTTGGACGACTTAGCAACTTCACTTTCACTTTTCACTTTCATGCAATGGAGAAGGAAATGGCAACCCACTCCAGTGTTCTTGCCTGGAGAATTCCAAGGATGAGGGAGTCTGGTGGGCTGCCGTCTATGGGGTGGCACTAGTCTGACACGACTGAAGTGACTTAGCAGTAACAGCAGCAGTAGGAGGCAATATAATCAAAACATTGGCTTCTTCTGGACAGAAATTATTTGCACCACTACTAGATAAAAATATCCATAATTTAACATGTGACTGCAGAGTCTGGGTCAGAATCAACTACAGACATAATGTCAGAGCATATCCTATACAGATTTGAGTTCAAATGTTACATCTTCAGGGAGCTCTTTCCCAACTATGCTGCCTACCTTTAGTTTTCTCTGAAAGGACATTTTATCAGATGTCCTTCTTTGTATTCCTGGTCCTTATAAATTCTATGGACAAATAATAAGTGTAAAAGAAACAAGATCTCCCATTTGTCCAGCCCCCTTACATTTATGAGCCCCCTTACATTTATGTTGGTCTATGATTTGCTACAAGAATCAAGGTATCAATTCCAGGTATGAGCATAGGAAACCTGTTGTGAGCCTTTCCACTTGCATTATATAGCTTGATGCAAAATGTAAGAAGATCTTGTTTGGAGATAGAGGAGAGATGTTGAGATCTGAGCAACCTAGATGACTGATTTCACACATGAAGTGAATCAGTCCAACAGTACTGTCTAGACAGATGCCTGAAACTACAGCAGCCACAGGGATAACAAGAAATAAAATTTTTTGTGTGAGAAATTTTGGCATCATTTGTTAGCACAATAAAACATAGTCTATCCTGACCAGACCAATATACTGTGTACAAATTAATTGTGTATGTACATATTTTAGATGAATAAGCAAAGCAAAATGAAGAACATATATATTTAGTCCAATGAAAATATTCCTAAATGCAGCAAAATACTTTCATTACAAAACACAAGTGCATCTTTTAGTCATATCAACCTTCCAGAGAATTATAGGAGATTTCAGTCTAATTGTGTACATGTGCTTCATATGGCTATGTGACCCATGTACTTAGCAGCTACTAATTAACTGATTAAAGTAAAATGCAAATTGAATCTAGTAATAAGAGGTTTTGGCTGAGGTACTTTAAAATTTCCAAGCATAAGAACCTAGAAAGCAGTTATGAGGATAAGGAGCAAACATTATAGGCATATCCAAGAACCAATGAGATCAACTTTCCCTTTCTACTTACATGGTTAATCTTCTCAAGCTCAAATTTTGGTCTGTATTCTTATCTTTTGACTATTTAATCTTGGCCTCCACGTGTGTCGTCCTCTGCTTTGCCACATACTTTAGGACACTGGGAATTTATAAACTATCTTTTTTCTATGTCTCATCAGTTGGCTTTCTAATAGGTTCTGCCAATAGGAACCAGTGTTGGTAGATCAGAAAGTGGAAGGAAAAGAGAAGCTTCCTGAGTGTGGTAGAGCTAGAGATACTGGAATAGAATTACTAATTAGAATTCTAATTAAAATTACTTGGAGTAGGGGTAGCAGTGGACATTTTAATATTGATCACCCATTGGTGTGTCCAGGACTGCCAGTATAGCCTCTTCTAGTATGTGGTACCTGATGCAGCCTGGTAGGCTCCTGCTCAGAGGTATTAGCAAATTAGTTTTCTTATCTGATATATTATCTGTGATATATTGTCTCCTCTTCACTTTCATTCCTTCAGTTCCTGTCACCTTTCCTCTGATCACTCAGTCCTCTGTCACCTGGGTAACCACTCAGCCTGTTTGAACAACATAGATTGATTTCTATTTCCCTGATGTCTTTGACATATTACAAGAAGGCAACGATGAGGGAATTAGTAATTTGTCTAAAACTCATTTTGCCATACAAATGAGTGAATGCGATATAGTGCAGAGCAAAGAGACATCGTGTATTTTCTGGGCACAGATTCCTTTAGTAGTTTGAGCTCTCTTGAACCGAAACAAGAATTGAAGTAAGTAATCACACAATCATTTAGGTAACCTGAAATAGCTGCCTAAATTTCATGCCCTAAAATACATGCACTTTACTCTGTTGGATACATCTTGGCATTTTATTTTATACATGATTCAAACAAGCCCTTTTTATCTCTTTGTTCAGCCCACTGTAAACTACCTTGGAATAACAATTTTATATGGGGGTGTTAGAATTACTCTTAAAAGCACAGTTACCAAAATGAAGGTAAATCATTGATAGATTAACAATACAAGAAAAAGAAATGCTCAAAAAGAGAAACATGAGAACTCTTAAAGTAAAATCGTACAGAATAAAAGGTTCAGAGACATGTTTATTTACAGCTTTAAAAATGTCTCCAAATGTGTAAAATCATCCATTTTTCTGACATTTTCATTAATACATTAAACTTTATTTCAGTTTTTATATTTTAAAACAGTATACAACTGTGTAGGAAAAATTATATAACAGATATTACTTGTTTTAATTAAGTTGGAAAAGTACAGAAGCATCTCTGATATCTAAATGGAAACACTCTAAATGGAAATCTCATTTAGGTATCAGAAGTTTCTGTACTTTTCCTACTTAATTAAAATAAGTAATATCTATTATATACATATGTGTGTGTGTGTGTGTGTGTGTGTGTGTGTATGTGTATGTATAGGTTATGTCCATAGACAGCTTTTACATTGATTACCCAGTATATTTTTTAATGGTGCCACTTTTACACTTGAAATGGTTCTGGTGTATGTCAGAAATTTCATGGCTCTCCTATCCATTGGTAATATCTTTGTCATAATGTTATTATGAAATATGTATTTTGTTAATATCTAGTGCTGTGCTTAGTTGCTCTGTCATGTCTGACTCTTTGTGATCCCATGAACTGTAGCCTGCCAGGATTCTCTGTCCATGGGGACGCTCCAGGCAAGAATACTAGAGTGGGTTGCCATGCCTTCCTCCACGGGATCTTCCCAACCCAGGGATCAAACCCAGGTTTCCCACATTGCAGGTGGATTCTTTACTGTCTGAGCCATTAGGGAAGCCTGTTACTATCCAGTAACTAAAATAATCTCTGACACACAGTGGTAGTGGCGGAAATTGTTGGTTGTCCTCAATTATGTGTATTCCTATTTTTCAAGAATTATACATGTCAATTCAGAAGTTAAGTGTGGCTGTGTGAATGAATATTCAGGGTTGTTTTCCTCTAGAATTAACTGGTTTGATTTCCTAAATATTCCTAGGGTTACAATGATCACAATACAGAGGTTTCATATTATTTGATCTGCAAAGTTAAACCTGGCAGGTCTGTCTTATTTTTGCCCTTTTATTTCTTACTTTTGAGTATTTGGCAGGACTAATCATGTTGATTGATATGTGGTAAAAAGAGACTGCTGTGAAACTGCTTCTGAGAAATAAGTTGCTGATGAAAATGGTGCAATTTAAGATTTTTAAATAAAGATGGAATAACTTTAATATTAGGAGAGGCATAGATTTCAGGGGACCTGGAATAAAGCATACTTTTGGACTCATATTTGCTAATAATTAAGCTAAATTGTAAATGCCAGTAGCATTTGCTGTCAAAAGAGACAATAAGACTGAAAAATGTCTAGAAAAGTTTTCTTTATAATTTGCTACACTGGAAATCAATCTGAGAAAATTATGTAAAATGGTTATCAGTGGCTACAAGGTGAACTGTGCATTTTTCTTTGTACATGTACTTCCAGTCTTCCGCTCAATTTTCCAGGTTAAATATCATATGGAAAGAATAGATAGTAAGACACATTCCTCAATCTCACACTTTCTATTACTTTAAAAATTATTTTTACTTATTATAGAAAAAATACAGTGAAAAGTGTCACTAAAATACAAGAGGTTTAGAGCAAGGTGATAAAGAAGGTTCTGCTAGAATTAGAGAGAGAGTTCATTGCCCTGGCAGAGAACACCCTCTGAAGTTTACAGGGAATACTCACCAAATTCTATGAGGAGAGGAGTTTATCTCTGGATCACTAGTAGCTAGCAGTGTGCCTGGAGCAAAATAGTGGTAATACACATATTGATTACATGAATGGATAAAATGTTACAAAATCTTGTCTTCTCTAAAGAGGGAATCATTAAGCAATGTCAAGTGTGTTCAGGAAGGCTAGTTTGATCCAAGTCATCCTTAACAGTAAGACTATACCCAGTGGTACCATGAATGAGGAAAAAACACATGAGGCACAGAAATTGATTTTTTGTTTTCTCTGCTAAAAAGAAAAAGAAAAACATGTATTTTTGATCATATTGAATCTATATTATATAATTATATCTCCATATGAATGAATAAGTAAGGAAGTATGTGCCTTCTCTACTAAAATGTCTAACAGAGACCCTTCAAAGAAGACAAATTCCCTCAGCTACAAAACCAGCATACCACTGTTAAATGTAACATTGGAATAACAGCACACATTGGCCTTTCCTGATTAAAAGTTTCTAATACTTTTATGATGTTTTCTGTCCCATTTAAATCTGTAATCAGCTATGGATCTTACATACATCAAATAAGCAGCACCAGGCTTAAAACAACAGTGGAAATAAACTAAAACAGGCAAAAAAAACTAGTTTTGCAAAAAAATTTGAAAAATTATAGCATGGCTAAATGTTGGTTAAACTGGGAAAGCAAAAAGGAAAAAAGTTGCATTTGGGAGAAATTTACTCCCTTCAGTAACTTTTCTAGGATTTCAGAATTCTCCCCAAAAATTATTTTTGCTTTTGTAATTCTAAATTATGAGAATCCCCTTCAAGTCTGTAAAACTGCAGTGAGGAAACAAATATTCATCACATCTTCAGACACAAAACCCAAAAAAGGAGTGAATACAAAAGGAAGCTCATTCAAAGGGACAAACAAGCCTGATTTAAAGAAAAGCCTCTGATGCCTTGCCCTTGAACTACCCAAACACCTGCACAAGTTCTTATTGACATTTAAAGGCATGCAAACAATGTTTGCTCCTCTCACATCACTTACATTCTGATTATTTAGAAACTTTTTTTTTAAACAAATGAATTGATCTGCAGAGGGTGATAATCAGTAACAAATATATTTAATCGTCATACCTGTGTGTAAAGACTGCAAGCAGAGATGAGTAGCAGTGAGTAGTTGTCGAGAGGAATGATAGCTGTGAAGGAAATAAAAATACTTTACTACATGACACAACCCAACATCCCTATTCAAACTTTGCCAGTAAAACCATGGAATTCAGAGTGCAAACCACGCTAACAGAAAGAGGCCAATAGATCTGGCTGTTCAGGGTGTTATTTGAACTTGTAGAGGAATGTTGAGTCACTATAACTTAAAGTTTTACCTAGAAAGCAAAAAATGGTAGACTTTATTAGAGGTAAATGTCAATAGATCATAAAGGCATACTAGAAGTATCTCTTGGAATAACTCCATATTCCCAGGATCTGTATTATATGAAAGAGAATAGAAAATATAGCAAGGAACAGCAAAGAAGATAAAAGTGATAATTAAGAATACTCATTTTGGAGTTATTTGGTTGTTCTTCATATGTGATTACTATAGTTCTATGCTTATTTGAGGGACATTAAGAAAATAACTATGAAACATGTACATGTTATATACTGTGCCTATATGAAAATGTTATTCACTTGTGTCTGACTCTTTGTGACCCCAGGGACTGTAGCCCACCAGGTTCCTCTGTCCATGGGATTCTCCATACAAGAACACTGGAGTGGTAGTCATTCCCTTTTCCAGGGGATATTCCCAACTCAGGGATTGAACCCAGGTCTCCTGCATATGCATATATATGTACACAATATAAATATACAAGTATGTATAAGGATGTATTGCACTCATCTCACATGCTAGTAAAGCAATGCTCAAAATTCTCCAAGCCAGGCTTCAACAGTACATGAACCGTGCACTTCCAGATGTTCAAGCTGGATTTAGAAAAGGCAGAGAGGAACCAGAGATCAAGTTGCCAACATCTGTTGGATCATCAAAAAAGCAAGAGAGTTCCAGAAAAACATCTACTTCTGCTTTATTGACTATGCCAAAGCCTTTGACTATGTGGACCACAACAAACTCTGGAAAATTCTGAAAGAGATGGGAATACCAGATAACCTGACCTGCCTCTTGAGAAATCTCTATGCAGATCAGAAAGCAACAGTTAGAACTGGACATAGAACAACAGACTGGTTTCAAATAGGGAAAGGAGTACGTCAAGGCTGTATATTGTCACCCTGCTTATTTAACCTATATGCAGAGTACATCATGAGAAATGCTGGGCTGGATGAAGTAAAAACTGGAATCATGATTGTCAGGAGGAATATCAATAACCTCAGATATTCAGATGACACCACCCTATGGCAGAAAGTGAAGAAAAACTAAAGAGCTTCCTGATGAAAATGAAAGAGGAGAGTGAAAAAGTTGGCTTAAAGCTCAACATTCAGAAAACTAAGATCATGGCATTCAGTCCCATCACATCATGGCAAATAGATGGGGAATTTTTGGCAGGGCTCCAAAATCACTGCAGATGGTGATCGCAGCCATGAAATTAAAAGATGCTTGATCCTTAGAAGAAAAGTTATGACAAACATAAACAGTATATTAAAAAGCAGAGACATTACTTTGCCAACAAAGGTCTGTCTAGTGAAAGCTGTGGTTTTTCCAGTCGTTATGTATGGATGTGAGAGTTGGACTGTGAAGAAAGCTGAGCGCCGAAGAATTGATGCTTTTGAATTGTGATGTTGGAGAAGACTCTTGAGAGTTCCTTGGACTGCAAGGAGTTCCAACCAGTCCATCCTAAAGGAAATTAGTCCTGAATATTCATTGAAAGGACTGATGCTGAAACTGAAACTTCAATACTCTGGCCACCTGATTTGAAGAACTGACTCTTTGGAAAGGGCCCTGATGCTGGGAAAGATTGAAGGCAGGAAGAAAAGGGGACAACAGAGGATGAGATGATTGGATGGCATCACCGACTCAATGGACATGAGTTTGAGTGTACTCTGGGAGTTGGTAATGGACAGGGAGGCTTGGCATGCTGCAGTCCATGGGGTCACAAAGAGTTGGACATGACTGAGTGACTGAACTGACCTGATAAGCATGTAGGTATACATAAGGAATGAAGAATGATATATGTCATTAACATAACCTGTTAACTTTAAGTCCCATAAACTTCGTAAAATACTCAAAACTATATGAAGACACTAGTCTTAGGCTGATTTTGTCATTCATTAAGTTCAAATATGATGTAATTTTTTTAATTTGTATTATGGTATAGTTCATCTACAATGTTGTGTTTCAGATGTACAGAAATGTGAATCAATTATCCATATACATATATCCACACTTTTTAGATTCTTTTCCCACTTAGGTCACTACAGAGTATTGAAGAGTCCCCTGTGGTAGAATAGGTTCTTATCAGTTCTATTTTATATACAGTAGGGTGTATGTATCAATTCCATTCTTGCAATTTATCCCTCCCCACCCCTTCACCTCCTCACCAAACCATAAGTTTGTCTTCTACAATTGTAACCTATTTTTGTTTAGTAGATAAGTTCATTTGATTTTTTAAATTACTTTGCTATGGTAAAAGTTCATATATTTCATATTTACTTTCCTAAATAGTTATATTATAAAATCATTTAACTTTTATATGCTGATTTATTTTCATTTGTAAACTGTATATCTTGAAAGAGATTTTGACAAGTAATAATATAGGAGCTAGAATCTTCAAATTAATAAATAATTTATGGGAAATGTGGGAAAAGTACTAAAGTTTTAGAAAAACCAAATTATCCCTATGTATGTACATATTTTATTTGCCTTAAATGTATAAATATGATTGCATCATCTTTATAAAAATATACACACAAGTATATACCTCAAATTGTGCTGTATGTATTTTATAATATGCAATGACTCTAATACCATAAAGTTCTTTCTGTCAACTAAATTTCAGTCTGAAAATATCGGGTAGGGCAGAGGTCCCCAATCCCCAGGCCATGGACCAGTACCAGTCTGTGGCCTCTTAGGAGCTAGGCCATACAACAGGAGGTAAACAGTGGGAGAGTAAGCAAGCCTTCTTCAGCTACCCCCCATCACTCTCCATCACTCACATTAACTCCTGAACCATCCCCTCCACCCCTGCCAGAACCATCAGTGAAGAAGCTTCTTCCATGAAACTGGTCCCTGGTGCCAAAATGATTGGGGACCACTAGTCTAGAGTTGTCTTTTCACCTCTGTTTAAAACAACTGTTACCTCTTAAATGTTAAGCTTTGTTTCCAGTGTAACTGTGAGTGAATAAATTAATCATGTGCTCTAACATAAAAAGACAGAGGACAATAGTCCCCAAGGGAGAAGTGAATGCAAATGAACTGACGGATTTAATACTGCAGTGCAATATTATGATTTTCACTTGAGCAGATGGGAAATAGGGGGGATGTACAATCTCAAAATCATCAGTTTAGTTGACTTTTCCCTGTTCCCAGACTAAAAAATCCATCACCAATCTGAATATCAGGATACAATTCCACAGCCCCAAAGACTTTAATGTTGCAAACTCATCTGTGCTATGTACTGCATACCAAATGAAAATTTTTAATTATTTAGTACCTATATAAATTGTGTGTATGTGAACTTATATCTTGCAAACACCTGCTTCTACCATGCATTATGTAGACACAGTCCCAAATGAGAAGAAAAGCGTATAAGATTCTTTATAGACTTTCCAGTGTGAACTTCATCCTCCTATTTTGATGTTGCAACTGTGTCTAAAAATTAGAATATAAAATGCTGCTGCTGCTACTAAGTTGCTTCAGTCGTGTCCGACTCTATGTGACCCCATAGATGGCGGCTCCTCGGTCCCTGGGATTCTCCTGGCAAGAATACTGGAGTGGGTTGCCATTTCCTTTTCCAATGCATAAAAGTGAAAAGTGAAAGTGAAGTCATTCAGTCATGCCCGACTCTTAGTGACCCCATGGACTATAGCCTACCAGGCTCCTCTGTCCATGGGATTCTCCAAGCAAGAATATTGGAGTGGGTTGCCATTTCCTTCTCCAAGAATATAAAACATACATAATAAATTTTATACTTTTTATTGTCTAAAGCAAATAGGTCACAGAACAATTTTGATGAGGCAGTTACATTTTATTATTTTGACAGTTTCCAGAGAGATAACCATGAAATGAAAGCTCTTTTTTTCATTTATGTACAGTGTGTCAGGAATGTTTTAGATTGGCTCGGCATATAAAAGGACTTTGTAACTTATTAGTGATGACTGAGAATCATCTGGAATATTTAACATCTTCAACACTGGGTTTCCAGTGTTATAGGTAATCCAGTCAGAGCCAATGGGATCTAATATGTCATTGATTCTTCCCCTACCACTGCCAAGTGTTGACTTAGGAAGTTGTAAATTAACATTTCGATATTCCTGAGTATCTTATGAAATATGCTCCCCAAAACATAGACATCTGAGTCCAATACCCACAGAAGGCAGTGAAATAACCATAGCACCCTACTTTTTTATAAATAGATATTTATTATATATAATTTCCCAGGGAAAATAGGAGATAGGACTTCATCAGTCATGTAAATTCTTTTTTTTTACTGATGGGCTAGAAATCAATCACAAGGACCATGAGGATTTGGACAACAGAGACTATATTACTTAACTGTTGGCAAAGTAATTTAGCATCTCATTTTTCCCGGAAGGGTACCTCTCAAGTTCCTGGTAGGAAGTTCTTGTAGTTGAACCTTCTGTTGAATTGAAATGCTTTGTGGGAACTCTTTGTTTGATTTATCGGGCTGTGAAATGTAATGAGATGGACTGTGAGGCAAGAAACAGGCATTGGTGTAAAACTCATTTCCAATAAGCATTAGATGAGTGAGTTGGAATAGGGCCTCAAGCCCGTAGAGGGTTTTGTTACTTCTCTATGGCTCGCAGTGATAAATGGTTCCAGATTTAGAGAAGATAGCAAAACAAGCACAAATTGTGCACCTAACATGATGCACATACACTGCAAGTCATTAAATTTAATCATAGATGACAGTGTCTACAGAATAACCCAGATGTTTACCATTGTGGTAGTGGTTTAGTTGATAAGTCGTGTCTGACTCTTTGCAACCCCATGAACTGTAGCCTGCCAGGCTCCTCTGTCCATGGGATTTTCCAGACAAGAATACTGGAGTGGGTTGCCATTTCCTCCTCCAGGGGACCTTCTGCACCCAGGGGTAGAACCTGGGTCTCCTGCATTGCAGGTAGAATCCTTACCAACTGAGCTACCAGGGAAGCCCAGTTTGCCCCTGCATTCTGACCTTAAATCTGGCAATCCTTCTTTATTAATTAATAGTAATAATAGCAATTAACATCATTAATGATTTGATGATATAGCCTAAATGTAACATTTTCTCGAAAAACAGTATTGAACAAAGAACAATGACAAAATCTTGTTTCAAAAATACCTTGTATAGAAAAACTTAACATTTATTGAGCATTATATACCTTGTATATGTTATTTTATTTTATTTATTTTTTTAAATATTAATTTATTTATTCTAATTGGAGGCTAATTCAGTTCAGTTCAGTTCAGTCGCTCAGTCGTGTCTGACTCTTTGCGACCCCATGAATCGCAGCACGCCAGGCCTCCCTGTCCATCACCAACTCCTGGAGTTCACTCAGACTCATGTCCGTCAAATCAGTGATGCCATCCAGCCATCTCATCTTCCATCGTCCCCTTCTCCTCCTGCCCCCAATCCCTCCCAGCATCAGAGTGTTTTCCAACGGGTCAACTCTTCTCATGAGGTGGGCAAAGTACTGGAGTTTCAGCTTTAGCATCATTCCTTCCAAAGAAATCCCAGGGCTGATCTCCTTCAGAATGGACTGATTGGATCTCCTTGCAGTCCAAGGGACTCTCAAGAGTCTTCTCCAACACCACAGTTCAAAAGCATCAATTCTTCGGTGCTCAACCTTCTTCACTACTTTACAATAATACAAAGGTGTTCCTCCTAGCTCAAGTATAAAGTTCCAAGATGCATTTACAGATTACTTTATATTACTAATATATAATGTAAAAAGGGAAACACACAGACAGTTCTTCCTTCCTCACATAGTAGGTAGTCATTAGGCTACATGCATCACATTATTGTCATAGTTTCCAGATTTTTTTAGACCTAACGCTCCCATCTTTGTCTCTTCATTTCCCTCTTCCCCCAAGGCTAATTATCTTCCTTCTCAAGCTTTGATACTTCTTGTTTTTATCCCTATCCTACAAAACCTCCCCATTTCTTTCTGTTTCTTAACACGCTCCCCGCCCCCTATACTCTCATCCCTGCTTTTCTTCTTTCTGCTCTGAGTTGAGCCATGTTCTGTATATGCTTTTGAACACACTCCTCTCTTTGAATGAAAATGCTCCTCCATAACAACCAAACTTCTTTATTTAACAAAATCACTTTTAGGGCTCAGCTGCCATGCATCTTGCTCTCGGAAGACTTACTATGTTTTATCTAGGTTATATCTACAGTTCTTTATCTTTCCACATTCATAACATTTATTGCATTCAAAATTATTTGTTCCTCAACTTTCCAAAGTAGAGCAATATGTTTGTTATTCACCCCTAACTTCCCAGGAACTAGCACAATGTGTGATATATGATAGATATCCAGTTCCATTGAACTTTTCTGTCATTACAATGCTGTATACATTGATGTGGGCACTGAAACCAATATAAAATAATCAAACTTAGTATATGCAACATAATAGAACAATGAGTAATGTATGTCTATGCTTCAATTTACTTTATAACCGGCTCACACATTTCTATTCCTATACAGTTGAAACAAATTGGATTTTTTCCTTTATTTATTTTTAATTAAAGGATAATTACAATATTGTGTTGGTTTCTGCCATACATCAACATGGATCAGCCCTGGGTATACATATATCCCCTCACAGAGTGAAGTACTCAGAAAGTAAAAAACAAATACATATTAATGCATGTATGTGGAATCTAGAAAGATGGTACTGATGAACCTATTTGCAGGGCAGCAATGGAGACACAGATATAGAGAACAAATTGAATTTATTTTTGATGGGTGTGGTATGGTAGTAATTGAAGCAGCAGGCTTTATCATTTGCTCTCATACACAGACCTAAATGAAGATGAGAGAAGTCAAAGACCTTTGTATAACCTTTTCTATTGAAGGGAAGTTCAGATGCAAATAGTTAACAGAGAGAAAAGTTATAAGGTTGTTCACATGCAGATTTTAACATAAATATTTGCTATGACAAATGGCAAGATGATGAGAATTTCTGCTAAAAAAACCCCAAAATGATCCCTCTTTATTACAGGCTCTTTATTAAACTAGTACATATAATTAAGGCAGGAGAAGTTTTTGTCTTTAAATCCTCTTTGGATTTGCTTGATTATATTCTTCATTTTAGCAATCTGCAATCTATTCAGAATCTTTTTAGAGACCTTGGACTTGATTGTTTTAATTATAACTCAGAATGTGTACAAGCTCAGTTTCCTTTTCTGTCATGGGGGTAGGATTGGTAAATCTAAGGGCACCCACAAACACATGCACAGGATAAACTTCGTGAATAGTTATGCCTGTTAAAGACTGCATTTTTTTCCCCCATCTTTTTCCTAATATACATTGGTTAGAATATAGGATCCAAAGTCAAAGGTTTGGGTTCTGTTTATTATTAGCCAGGGGATTTTAAACAAGTAATTTTACAATAAGCCTCAGCATCCTTACTTGTCTATAAAAAGTGTATATGAAATTTCTGTATCACCTTATTGGTGAATTTGAGGATAAAACTAAAATAGTCATTATAGAAAAACTTAATAGGAAAACATTGCCTAAGTGTAAAATAATTTAATATAGTTTCTCTTTTTTTCTATACTTGCCTACTCATAGCAGTGTTGCTTACCTTCATAAATTGAGAAGTATCCTATAAGGAAGAGTATGTGATAAGGACCTCTTCCTAGTTAGTTATGTTTATATCTAGGTAATTTTCCTAGGCAAAATTTTTGCAATGAACTTAATTTCCTAGTCACCCTTATTTACTGCTGCAGTAAATTTAAATCCAGTATACACATCAACTACGTTGAGTCACTCTTTCATATTCTAGTCTATACCTGTAGTTCTTCTCAAACTTTGGCATGGATCAGACTTAGCTGCAGAGCTTGCTGTCACACAAATTACTGGCTACCACCTCCAGGGTTTCTGATGGAATAAGTGGACCCCCATATATTTTTTTAATATTTCCTACAGGTTCCTAAGTGACAAGTATGCTGCTAATCCATCGGTCACACATTGAAAGCCACTGTCCTAGCAGGGCTTCTTAGGTTTTAACATTCCTAACCACCTCCCGGCTTTAACCTTAGACAGTTATTTCATTGCTCTGAGGTATGTCTTTGCTTCTTTATTTTAAAAAATGAGATCAGAGTTGAGATTCACTGTTTTAAGATTAGTGTTTCTCAAATGCTCTTGCCAAAACTCAACTCGATTCAAAAAGATTTGAAAGGCAAGAGGATGAAGATTACATGTGTTCATCTGTGGCCTCTGTGCTCTGTCATCTAAGCAAATAGCCAACCCAGAGAATTTCATCATTCAATAGAAAAATATATATATATTTGCATAACTAATACATGCTGCTTCTCTGGGCCACCCCAACTTTTCTGTGAGCTGTTACAAACAGAAGTCTTAGAGTACAGGGACCAAAGAGGCATTGAATTTTCTTCCTGCACTTTATTCAAGTGTGAGATTTTATTTATTAAAAATATTTCCCATATGGTGAGTGATGCAGAAAGAGCAGCTAGTACACCAAGATTCCAGACCAAAGCTGCCCAACTGGCAACTGCCTGACTCTACTTATACCAAAGAAGAGATGGGAAACAATTAGGATTGATCTCAAGTCTATTACGGAGTCAAGAGAAACCCAGCTGAAGGGCACCGTTAGCCAGGTAAGCACAAGAAGTAACTTTCTCAGGCTCTACTTCTTTATGATAGAGATAAAATTCAGGAATCTATTACCTACTAAAAAATATAACTACAAGTGGCTTGGAGGCAACTGCATTAAGATACACAGGACCCTTTAATCCTTACTTTTTTCCAGCTTGAGACTTTGGAATGTCTTTACTTTTCCTCCACACACTTACCCTGCAAACAAAGCTTTGATTATAGACCTTTGTTATGGAATAATGAATACATTATTCTGACATCAGCTATTACAGACCATCAGCATCTGAGAGCTAATTGATATTTGATGAATGCTTCTTAATTTTTAAATACTTTGTATTTAAGATATTCATTTAATAATAAGACTATTTCAGGGTACATAGTACTAAAAAAGTATGTTGAAAGAATTACAAGATCTAAGATCATTTTAGTTTATGACACTGTTATTGTACTATTATCAACCTTTTTAAAAATAACACAATAATCACCATAATGGTATATTTTGCTTTTTAATTGAAGTGTAGCTGATTTGCAATGTTCTGTTAACTTCTGATGTACAACAGATTTTCAGTTTTATATGCATACAATATATTTATATATATTCGATATTCTTTTTTCTATTCTTTTGCATTGTGTTTTATCTCAGAATATTGAATATTGTTCTCTGTGCTATACAGTAGGACCTTGTTGTCCATCCAGTCTATATGTAATAGTTTGCATCTACTAACCCCAAACTATTATTCCAAACCTTCTCACAGCCCTGCTCCCTCTTGGAAACCACAAGTCTGTTTTCTTTGAGGCTACTTCAGTTTTATACATAAGTTCACTTGTGTCATAGTTTAGATTCCACATATAAGTGATGTCATATTATATTTTTCTTTTTCTTTCTGATTTACTTCACTTAGTATGATAATTGAATTTATGGCTGAGTAGTATCCCATTGTGTGTATATATACACACCACATATTCTTTATCCATTTATCTGTCAATGGACATTTAAGTTGTTTCCATATCTTGGCTACTGTGAATAGTGATGCTATGAACATTGGGGTGCAAGTATCTTTTTGAATGATAGTTTTGTCCAGATATGTGTCCAGATATGAGTGTGATTTGTAGCTCATATGGTAACTCTAGTTTTCTCAGGAACCTCTATACTCTTTCCATAGTGGCTGTACCAACTTACATCCCCGCCAACAGTGTAGGAGAGAGTTCCTTTTCTCCATATCCTTTCCAGCATGCTATTTGTATACTTTTTAATGATAGTCATTCTAATTAATGTGAGGTGGCACTTCATTGCAATTTTGATTTGCATTTCTTTAGTAATTAGTGATGTTGAACATCTTTTCATGTGCCTATTGGCCATCTGTATGTTTTATTTGGAGATAAAACCATTTAGATCTTCTGCCCATTTTTTGATTGGGTTGTTTGCTTTTTGTTGTTGAGTTGTATGAGCTATTTATATATTTTGGAAATTAAGCCCTGTGAGTTGCATTGCTTGCAAATATATTCTGCCACTCTGTGGGTTGTCTTTTCATTTTGTTTATGGTTTCCCTTGCTGTGCAAAAGGTTGTAATTTTGATTAGGTATCATTTGTTTATTTTTGCTCTTATTGCTATTGCTTTGGGACACTGTCCTAAGAAAACATTGATATGTTTTTGTCAGAGAATGGTTTGCCTATGATCTCTTCTGGGAGTTTTATGGTCATGTCTTATGTTTAAGTCTTTAAGCCATTTTGATTTTTTTTTTTTTTTGGTACATGGTGTAAGGATATGTTCTAACTGCATTGATTTACATGTCCCTGTCCAACTTTCCCAGCATCACTTGCTGAAGAGCATAATTGTATATTTTAGATACATATCATATATTCTTCAGTCATACAAATTCCCTTATTATAAATACAGTAGTTAAAAATACATATTCTTCCTGTTAGATTATTTTACACAGAATAAAATCTAGTTTTAGAATCAATAGGTAAATGGAAATTAACATTTTTATGACATGGTTTTAGGTTATAACTCATGTTAATTTCAGAAAATTTAAAGATACAAAGAAGCATAGGGTAGGAAAAAAAACCCATCTTAATGCAGTAACTTAAAAGTTTAGTGTATTTTTGTTTTATTATGTAATGCTAATAAATATGTTTAATATCCCTTTATCTTAAAATTTTGAACAAAATTTCTTAATACTTCATAAATATCATTTTAATAATAGTAATTGGAGGAAGCACTTATGTTTCTATTATGTCTAATATATCCCATGTGGTAAAATCCATGTTTTATTTTGATAAAGTGTTTACAATATAAGAAGACAATGTATTTTCATATCTTTTAGAAAGACGTTCAAAAGTTTATTATACCTCATTTTGGGTAAGATTTTTTAAAATGAGCGCTCTTATTCCAATAATTTTATTAAGTTTAACATGCACAAATGCATGGCATTGATTTCTTACACCTGTATAACTACCACATTCTTCAGGAAACAGAACATCTCACCAGGTTTCTAAAAGCACCTTCATGCTGCATTCCAGGCATCAGCCATTAGCATAACTTCCAGTACCATATATTATTTTCACTTGTTTCTGAGTGCATCCATGTTCAGTCATGTCTAACTCTTTGTGATCTCATGGACTGTAGCCTACCATGCTTCTCTGTCCATGAAATTTTCCAGCCAAGAGTACTGGAGTGGGTTACAATTTCCTCCTCCAGGGAATTTTTCCGAGCCAGGATCACACCTGGGTTTCATGCATTGGCAGGCGGATTCTTTACCACTTGTACCACCTAGGAAGCCCCTCATTTTCAGGGGGGAGCTTTATCTAAATGGAATCATATAGCATGTTTTTATATAATAACATTTTCTGTGTGAAATTTATACATCATTTTACAGAAAGCAGTAGTTGGTTCATTTTCAATGGTCATGAATGTCTATATCTAAGTTTTACTTTTAAATATTTTCTGCCAATAGCGAATGGCTCATAAGTGCATGCATAAACTATGTAACTAACTTTTCAAACAACTAGGAACTGAGTAAAGCTTTAATTGGGCTTCACAGGTGACCTAGTGGTAAAGAATCCTCTTGCCGATGTGGGTTTGATCCACATCAGGAAGATCCCCTGGAGTAGGAAATGGAAACCTGCTCCAATATTCTTGCCTGGGAAATTCCATGGACAGAGAAGCCTGGCAGTCTACAGTCCATGGGGCTGCAAAGTCAGACATGACAGTCCCGCCCCCACACACAAAGCTTTAACTAACTGAAATGAATAGTGAATGAAAAACCAACTGATTTTGTATTATGCTCATATAGTCTACACAAACCATTAGATTTTTCAATTAGCATCCAAAATCTTTAAGAATGACCATATTTTATATTACAAAAGTTATATATTTAAAAAAAACTAATTGAAAGAAGTATCAGTTTTGCTTTCAAGTGATGAACACCCACTTTCCAATTTCAATACAATGATGGAAAATGTTAAATGACTTGATTAAGATCTATTATTTCAAATATTTATATGTCTAGTTATGGGAAAAATCATTTACCATTAGGTATTGCCTTAAATAGTAAATAATTCTGAATGTAATGAAATAAGCATTTTAAAGTGAACCAAACATTGATATCTGGTGGCAATTAACTGAGTTAGTGGACAGGATGCTGATAATTTGTAAAGTACAATAGTAATGTTTGTATGTGCTTTATGCTAAAGCAGAAATGTAATGACATTTATGCAAATACTAAAAGATGAATTGAGAGATGCTTCCTCAATAGCTCTGGTCAGGAATGTGCCTATAGTGGTGACTGCTGTCTACCCAGCTTCCATACCAAACGTTTTCCTCTTGTGAGCAATCATCTGATAACCCATGGTGTCCTGCATCTCAAAAGATGCAATAACACTACTCAAATATTACATATAATAAACATATTTTGCACATAATTATAGAATGTCAGGCAGTTCAGTCGCTCAGTCATGTCTGACTCTTTGCAACCCCATGGACTGCAACACGCCAGGCTTCCCTACCCATCATCAACTCCAGGAGTTTGTTCAAACTCATGTCCATCAAGTCGGTGATACCATACTACCATCTCATCCTCTTCTGTCCCCTTTTCCTCCTGCCTTCAATCTTTTCCAGCATCAGGGTCTTTTCCAATAGTCAGTTCTTCACATCAGGTGGCCAAAGTATTGGAGTTTCAGCTTCAGAATCAGTCCTTCCAATGAATATTCAGGACTGATTTCCTTTAGGATGAACTGGATTGACTCCTTGCAGTCCAAGGGACTCTGAAGAGTCTTTTCCAATACCACAGTCCCGCAGTTCAAAAGCATCAATTTCTCAACACTCAGCCTTCCTTGTGGTCCAACTCTCACATCCATACACGACTACTGGAAAAACCAGAGTTTTGCCTAGATGGACCTTTGTTGGCAAAGTAATATCTCTGCTTTTCAGTATGCTGTCTAGGTTGGTCATAGTGTTTCTTCCAAGGAGCAAATGACTTACTTTCAAGGCTGCAGTCACAGTCTGCAGTGATTTTGGAGCCCCTCAAAATAAAATCTCTCACTGTTTCCATTGTTACCTCATCTGTTGGTCATGAAGTGGTGGGACCAGATGCCATGATCTTCGTTTTTTGAATGTTGAGTTTTAAGCCAACTTTTTCACTCTCCTGTTTCACTTTCATCAAGTTCTTCTATGCTTTCTGCCATAAGGGTGGTGTCATCTGTGTATCTGATGTTATTGATATATCTCCTGACAATCTTGATTCTACCTTGTGCTTCATCCAGCCTGGCATTTCTCATGAGGCATTGCGCATATAAGTTAAATAAGCAGAGTGACAGTTTACAGCCTTGACGTACTCATTTCTGAATTTGGAACCAGTCTCTCTTCTATGTCTAGCTCTAACTGTTGCTTCTTGACCTGTATACAGATTTCTCAGGTGGCAGGTCAGGTGGTCTGGTATTCCCATCTCTTTCAGAATTTTCCACAGTTTGTTGTGATCCACACAAAGGCTTTGCTGTAGTCAGTAAAACAGAAGTAGATGTTTTTCTGGAACTCTCTAGCTTTTCAATGACCCAACAGATGTTGGCAGTTTGAACTCTGGTTCTTCTGCCTTTTCTAAATCCAGCTTGAACATATGGAAGTTCATGATTCATGTACTTTTGAAGCCTTGCTTGGAGAATTTTGAGCATTATTTTGCTAGTGCTACACATTATAGAATGTGTGCAACTTCAAAAAGAAGTATTTGTGATGTATAAAAATCAGTATTCTTGACATCATATTACCTAGAGAATTCATATCACACTCTCCCTGAGATTCTATTAACAACTGAACCAGCTCTAAATGATGTGGAATTTTCTTGAGATTGGACTATAAAGGTTGTGAGCATATGAGGAATATCATATCCATTTCTGAAGATCAAGTTCACAGTGTACTGAATGAGAATTTCTAAGATAAAGTAAGCTGGAAAAGAAATGACCAAACATGAAAGAAAGCAAAAATAATGCTAATAACAAAATAAAATAATCTTTTCCTTTTAGGTAAAGTCATAGTTTGAGAATAATAAACAAGTTTATTCAACTGAATATAAGATAAAAAAAGAATATTTTAATTGGAACTATAATATGATGTTTATTTAAAATATGTCCATTTGGCTTCAAAATAGAAATTAAAAGACTGTATAAATATTATCTAACAAAAAATTAATATAACTGATTTGAAATTCTGATACTGTTTAAATATTAAAATGTGTGCTATATGTGGGCTTCCCTGATGGCTCAGTGGTAAACACCCCACCTGCCAATGGAGGAGTTGTGGGTTCCATCCCTAAGTCAGGAAGATCCCCTTTAGAAGCAAATGGAAACCCACTCCAGTATTCTTCCTTGGGAAATCCCATGGACAGAGGAATCTGGTGGACTACAATCCATAACCTGGTGTGTAGTAAAAGAATTGGACATGACTTAGCTACTAAACTAAAACAAACAATTCCTGTATTTTTACAAAATTTTGTTTGAGAGAATTATACTAATGTAATTTGACTATGGTCTACCAAAACTTGTTAAGGAACTCCAGGACTTATTTCACATTAATTTAAGAAGTGCTCTTTGAGGTCAATCATTAAAGGTATTGTGTCTTGGCTCATCTCGGTATGGATGACTGCTTTACCATCAGTGATAACTCTTTCACATGTAGTTCCTTCCTAGTTGACTAAGGAAAAAAACGATGAGAAACAGGAGGTTGGATATAGAAAAGGAAATAAACTGGGAGATGCTTTTCCACTCTCCATTTCAGTTGGTCTCTTTGTGCAAAAGTTTCCCCCTGTAGATGTAAGCTTGAAGATACAGGAGACAAAAATCAATTACAGAACATTAAACATTGTTAGAATATTGCTTGACTACTTTTGATGTATATTAGTTGGGCTTATTATTTTCACTTGCTATAAATATGGGCATTGCTGTTCTAATTTTTAGTTTCCTTCAATAAAAGATATAAATCTTGACAAGCTGCTCTGAGTTAAACTGGAAGAGAAATAGTCTATAATAACGTGTTCTCTAGATTTAGCTCCACTCCATGAAGTTCATTAAAATTTTAGTCCTCTTTTTCTCCTTCTCTTACTCTCTCTTTTTTTGTACCTCTCTTTTGTATGATGGTGTAAAAAGACTAATTCATATGGCTTAAAATTAGGCAATCAATTTAGATATAGACTGAGTATCATTAGCATCCAATAAATACATTCTCTGCTCTTCATTTTATCCATAAAATAAATGCTAGCACAATCTAGAGTAAGTCACTGTCTCCACTATTATATCAAATCACAGCAATAAACTAGCTGTGAAGGGAAAGTGTTAGTGGCTCAGTCACGTCCAACTCTTTGTGACCCCATGGAGGGTAGCCCACCAGGCTCCTCTGTCCGTGGTATTTCCCAGGCAAGAATACTGGAGTGGGCTGCCATGTCCTTCTCCAGGGGATCTCCCTGACCCAGTGATCAAATCCAGGTCTCCTGCATTGTGGGCAGACTTTTTACCATTTGAGCCACCAGGGAAACCCAACTAGCTGTGAAATAAATGGCAAATACTATTTCATTTACAAAGATGCTTTTTCAATGATTTTTTGTGGGTGCAACTTAAGGACATATAATTTCTTAAATATTTATAAGATAGCTTAGGTTGGGGTTATTTAAATTCTGATCATAAAGGCTTGTTTTCTGTTGTAATGCAAAATCTGATACATGTATCTTTGTCTTAGTATCAAAATCTTGTTAGCATTCTTTAACCTGGAATGGCTTCTGTATAACAAATACATTAAAAGTAATGTATTTCTAATGGTAGTGTACACAGAAAATGAAAAAATTCTGAGTATCAGAGTGTATTTTAATGTTTGATTAAAGAAATATACCATGATAGAATATATCCTAAGAAAAATAATGGAAGAATGTTAAAACCAAGCATTAAACCTGTTAATAATTACACAGATTACAAGGAAGAGGTAGTGTGATGTTTCTAAACCCTAGGGGGAATGTCCTATTTATAAAACATTAAGCACTAAATTTCACCATTTTCAAGCTATATTGAGAGGATACACATCAATATCTAGGATCTATATGTATAACAAGTCCGTGGTTCCAAAACAGGAGTGTATTTGCAATGTAATACATTTCCTTCTGGAAAAGATGTGCTCTTACCTTTAAATTTGATGAATACATTTCACATAAAACTACCATCATTCTCATTAATGGATGGCTTATTAAACAGCAATATTGTCCCTTTCACAAGAAATAATGGTAACATGGCTTATAACACTACTTCAACTCAGGTAAATGGCTTTAAGGTTAGCCTGCTGTGTGAATATGTTCCACCTATGGTTTTTCATGCTGCTTTGTGTCAGTGTGCTAGAGGAAGGTCTTGTGTATCCAAACAACTTTGTAGGTAATAGATGACTCAAACGTAATAATTTAACAACTGGGTAATTTAAAATATGTCACTTAGTAAGTGATTACAGAATAGCTCTGTAGTCTTTTGTTTGAAAATCAAATTTTATGCACTATGTTTTAGAAATATTTGCCCCATTTGGATGTAGAGAAAACATTTCTTTGTAGTTTTTGTGTTTCTTATATTTTCACAGGTATGTGTTATCAGTTGTATGGTATGGTGGAATTTATTGAAACAGATATTTTAATTTCATTACATGTTAACTTAATGTGCAATGACATCAAATGTTATACAGTTAAACTGTGATTTTAAGAACGTTTAACTGCTTTATTGTTCAGGCTTTTTGGGGTTTTTATGACGATGAGTTGTATGTATGGTAAAATGATTACTTGATATTGTAAATAAGCAGAACTTTTAAAGCTGAGTTAGAATGTTGTATTAGTTTCTGGTATACAACAAAGTGACTCAGTTTTATATATACACACACATACATATATATGTATATACATATATACACTGTGCTATATAATAGGACCTTACTGTTTATCTACTCTATATACAGTAGTGTATCTGCTAATCTTCCCTTACCTTACTGCTCTCCACCCGGGTGCCCTTTCCCAATAAAATCTCTTGCTTTGTCAGCAGATGTGTTTCCTCGGACAATTCATTTCCGAGTGTTAGACAAGAGCCCAGTTTCGGGCCCTGGAAGGGGTCTGCCTTCCTGCAACAAATGGCGACTCTGGCGGGGACTCTTCTTCACTAAGAATGACATCCTGACCACTCGGGGTACTCAGGGGCCAGCTTGCCTGCCAGTGGACCAGACCCAACGGCCGCAACTGGGACCCTTTCGTCCCTGGTCTCCTCCTGACACGGACAACTGGCCAGAGTGCCCCGACCGGTAAGGAACAAGAGACTTTATTGACCTCTCTCCCCTTCCCTCTCTCTTTCCTCTCCTTAACCCTTCCTATCCTTCCCTGTTTTTCTAGTCCCTCGGTCCTGGATGCAGGAACCTGGTTGCAGCCTGAGCTGAGGTTTGGAGACTGATCACCTCCTCTTGGCAGATAACTCGAATTCTGGTTCTGGGCTGGTCTGATTTCTGGTAGGGCTGAGTTCCAGTCCTCCCTTCTCTGGAGGCCCAGGGAAAAGTCCCATAATGCCTGGGTATCTGTAGGTGGCAGAAGACATCTGTAAGACCACCCCTTTCATTCCTGCTCTCCCACCTCCTCCCCCTTCTTTCAACCTGGCTTCCTTTCCTCCCTTGAAATCTTTGATGTTAGTACTTGGATCTGAAGTTCTGTGTCTCTATAGGAGGTTTTGCTTCCCTGGTGGTGCAGAGGTTAAAGCGTCTGCCTGCAATGTAGGAGACCTGGGTTCTATCCCTGGGTCGAGAAGATCCCCTGGAGAAGGAAATGGTGACCCACTCCAGTATTCTTGCCTGGAGAATCCCATGGACGGAGGAGCTTGGCGGGCTACAGTCCACAGGTCGCAAAGAGTCGGACACGACTGAGTGACTTCACTTTCACTACCTTTCCCCTTGGGCAACCAAAGTTTGTTTTCTATATCTGTGGGTCTGTTTCTATTTTGCAAGTTCAGTTGTAGCATTTTTTTAGATGCCACATATAGGTGATATCATGTGATATGCCTTTCTCTGACTTCACTAAATATGATAATTTCTAGGTCCATACATGTTGTTGCATAAGGCATTATTTCATTATTTTTAGTATTCCATTGCGTATTTATACACCAAATCTTCATCCATTCATTTCATGCATGGACATTTAAGTTGCTTCCATGTCTTGGCTGTTATAAACAGTGCTGGTATAAACACTGGGGTGCACGTATTTTTTTGGAGTTTTCTTCAGATATATGCCTAGGAATGGGTTTGCTAGATCATATGGTAAGCTCTAGTCTTAGTTGTTTTTTTTTTTTAAGGAACCTCCATACTATTTTCCACAGTGACTGTACCCATTTACATTCCCACCAACAATATAGAAGAGTTCCCCTTTCTCCAAACCATCTCCAGCACTTATTATTTGTAGGCTTTTTAATTATGGCCATTCTGCTGGTGTGAGGTGCTACTTGTTTGTAGTTTTGATTTGCATTTCTCCAGTGATTAGTGATACTGAGCATCTTTTTATGTATCTCTTGGCCATCTGTATGTCTCCTTTGGACAATGTCTACTTAGATCTTCTGCCCATTTTTTGATTGGGTTGTTTTTGTTGTTGAGTTGTATGAGATGTTTGTATATTTTCAAAATTATGCCCTTGTTGTTCACATCACAGGTTGTCTTTTAAGTTTGTTTGCTTTGTTTTGTTTTTGGTTTCCTTTGCTATCTAAAATGTTGTAAGTTGATTAAATCCCATTGTTTATTTTTGCTTTTATTTCTATTGCCTTGGGAAATCTAAGAAAAGAGTGGTGCAATTTATGTCAGAGAATGTTTTGCCTCTGTTCTCTTCTAAGAGTTTTATGGTGTCATTAAGTCTTTAAGCCATTTTGACTTTATTTTTGTGTATGGTGTGAGGGTTTCTTTCTTTATTTTTTTTTTTACTTTATTTTACTTTACAATAGTGTATTGGTTTTGCCATACATTGACATGAATCCACCACGGGTGTACATGTACCCCCCTCCCACCTCCCTCCCCACAACATCCCTCTGGGTCATCCCCGTGCACCAGCCCCAAGCTGGTGCTATATCCTGCATCGGACATAGACTGGTGATTCAATTCTCACATGATAGTATACATGTTTCAATGCCATTCTCCCAAATCATCCCACCCTCTCCCTCTCCCTCTGAGTCCAAAAGTCCACTATACACATCTGTGTCTTTTTGCTGTCTTGCATACAGGGTCATCATTGCCATCTTTCTAAATTCCATATATATGTATGTGTTAGTATACTGTATTGGTGTTTTTCTTTCTGGCTTACTTCACTCTGTATAATCGGCTCCAGTTTCATCCATCTCATCAGAACTGATTCAAATGTATCCTTTTTAATGGCTGAGTAATACTCCATTGTGTATATGTACCACTGCTTTCTTATCCATTCATCTGCTGATGGACATCTAGGTTGTTTCCATGTCCTGGCTATTATAAACTGTGCTGCGATGAACATTGGGGTACATGTGTCTCTTTCAGTTCTGGTTTCCTCAGTGTGTATGCCCAGCAGTGGGATTGCTGGGTCATAAGGTAGTTCTATTTGCAATTTTTAAAGGAATCTCCACACTGTTTTCCATAGTGGTTGTACTAGTTTGCATTCCCACCAACAGTGTAGGAGGGTTCCCTTTTCTCCATACCCTCTCCAGCATTTATTGCTTGCAGATTTTTGGATCGCAGCCATTCTGACTGGTGTGATGTGGTACCTCATTGTGGTTTTGATTTGCATTTCTCTAATAATGAGTGATGTTGAGCATCTTTTCATGTGTTTGTTAGCCATCCGTATGTCTTCTTTGGAGAAATGTCTAGTTCTTTGGCGCATTTTTTGATTGGGTCATTTATTTTTCTGGAATTGAGTTGCATAAGTTGTTTGCATATTTTTGAGATTAGTTGTTTGTCAGTTGTTTCATTTGCTATTATTTTCTCCCATTCATAAGGCTGTCTTTTCACCTTGCTTATATTTTCCTTTGTTGTGCAGAGGGTTTATTTAATACATACTCAGTAAAGGTACCTAAATCCATGTTCATATTTTCAAAGTAAAAAGTCTTATTCTTTCTGTTACTCTCCTTTGACGTTTCTCCCTTTACTTATTTCACTATGAGTTTTAAAATGTTAACTGCATGATACTGAATCCCATTTCCACGAGCCACCAGGGAAGCCCGTTAAAGAGATAATTAAGCAAATAAAAATCAGTTCAGTTCAGTTGCTCAGTCGGACCCCATAAATCGCAGCACACCAGGCCTCCCTGTCCATTACCAACTCCCGGAGTTCACTCAGACTCACCTCCATCGAGTTAGTGATGCCATCCAGCCATCTTCTGTCATCCCCTTCTCCTCCTGCCCCCAATCCCTTCCAGCATCAGTCTTTTCCAATGAGTCAACTCTTTGCATGAGGTGGCCAAAGTACTGGAGTTTCAGCTTTAGCATCATTCCTTCCAAAGAAATCCCAGGGCTGATCTCCTTCAGAATGGACTGGTTGGATCTCCTTGCAGTCCAAGGGACTCTCGAATCTTCTCCAACACCACAGTTCAAAAGCATTAATTCTTCAGCACTCAGCTTTCTTCACAGCCCAACTCTCACATCCATACATGACCACTGGAAAACCAATAGCCTTGACTGGACCTTTGTTGGCAAAGAAATAAAAATAATTGCAATTCAAAATGTAAAACATTTATTTTTACATGCAGTTCAACTTGTATACTGTCCAGGTACAAAAAAATAAGATGCTGTGTTTGAATTTATCTCTTCTAAGAAATATATAAAGCAGGAATTTGTATAAGTAATACACATTTTTGGCCAGAGTTCTACACTGCCAAAAATTTACTGTGCTTTTAGATGCTTTGAATATGTGTAAGGGAAAGAAATAAATTTTTAAAAAGCTAGAAACAATTGCTTTTCAATAAGCATGCTTAACTAGAGCACATCTTACTTGCTATAATATTAGCATATACAGTGAATAGTTTTATTTTCAAAACAACTTCAATGTGCCATTTTTATAAAAAACAAAGCTTCTTATATTACATATCTCTAATAAAAGTGGCAGAGAAAGAAAAGTTAAATTCTTTTAATCACAGAATTTTTGCCTTCAGAGTAAATATTAAAACTTGAAGTATCTATCTATACTAGAAACTAAAACTTGAATAATATAAATACTAACATTTGACATGGGTCCATTTTGCTCTTTTTTAATATCTGCTGACTATTTTATACATCTGTCTTATAAAGGCAAATTCTTCAGTATTTCTAGACACTTTCCAGTACTTCTAGAGTTTAGGGACTCCTGGATTTCAAATAACATGGTCACTATAAAAAGAAATATGTTTGAAAACTCTGGAACTTCTTGCCTTTCCTATTTTCTGTCATAAAGTTGACATTTGAACAACATGGGTATGAACTGGGCTGGTCCACCTATATAGCCAAATATTTTTTCATTAGTATACAAGGTCTGTGTATACATGCAGAGGAATCCCATATACTGAAGACGAACTATTAATATAAATTATATATGGATTACCCTCCATGTTGCTACTTTACATTCACTTAAGGTGTATTTCACTCTGAGGGAGGGCATAGGAACCCACTCCTGTACTCTTGCCTGGAGAATCCCCATGTGCAGAGGAGCCTGGCAGGCTTCAGTTCAGGGGATCACGAAGAGTTGGACATTACTGAGCGACTGAGCACAAGGGGTATTTCAAGTGTCTGAAAATAATTATCTTCAAAATATGTGGGCTTATTAAAAATTTAGACTACCTCGCATTTAGTCAAATATATGTGTGTGTTTGTGTGTGTGTGTATACATATATATATATAGCTTCCCAGGTGGCGCTAGTGGTAAAGAACTCACCTGTCAATGAAGGAGATGTAAGAGATGCGGGTTCAATCCCTGGGTCAGGAAACTCCCCTGGAGGAGGGCACACATACATACATATATATTTTTTTCATCCAGATTTTTGGTTTCTAACATCTTCAGAAATGTGTGTTAAGCCATTTTTTGAAAAAAAAAAAAAAAAAAGTACTTTACGTATTGCAATGCTCAGATTTTCAATGTATACAATTTATATAATTCTTCTGCATTTACTAAAGTTTTGTAACCCCCATCACTATTTATTTCTAGAAAAAATGTCATTACCCCTAAAGAAACCTGTACTCATTGGCAGCCCCTCCCTGTCTCCCTGGCAAGAATTAACCCATTTATTTTTATGGATTTGCCTATTCCAGTCATTCTATATATGTGGAATTATATAATATGTGGCCTTTTATTTATTTGGCTTGTTTCACTTAATTTTATGTTTTTAAGGCTCATCTTTGACCCATTTAATATGGTAAGATTTACTGTTTCGAGTAATCCTTTGAACCATTTTACCTTTTGGAAAGTCTGGTTTATTGCAAGCTTGCCAATTTCCCACTCCCTCCCCGGCCCCGCAAATGTAGAAAGACAGGATTAAGCCATGTCCCTTCAAAATGAAGTGAGTTGAAGTTCTCATCCTTCACTTCCCCCCTACTCGTGATTCACTGCTGTTTTGTGTGGTCTTTGAAATAAAAGTGATGTCTGGCCGTTGTCTGTCACAGTTACCTGGCCCTGCAGTCATTACAGGTTGCATAAAAACTGTGTAAGATGCTTTTATCATGCTCTGGAAGGCTGGCAGTACAGGTGAAACCATTTCTGTCAGATAATTCATTGTTCTCACCTTAAAACACAATTTAAAAAGACTCAAGAGAAATGGAAAATGATCTTAATGTAGACCTAACACTTTTGAGTTGAAGAAAATGGTGAGCTACTTTTACCTCCTTTAGAAATTTAATAGACAAATCAATTTCCAAATTTTATAAATGGTGAGATGCATCAAAGATAAATAGCCAGATAAGTACAAAGTAGGTACTTGAAAATATGAAGTTAGAGGTATAATATTTTAGCATGCACAGGCCCTTTTAGGGTTCTTAAGGTATGTTAAATGTTTTAAAATCATGCCAACCAATGACAGTCAAGAATGAATACTCAGAAAAGAACATAGGCTGAAATATACCTTGTACAGTTGTGTTGGTGACTTAGTTCATATTAATCTTTTTAAAATGTAAAACTAATGGCTGAGAAGATAAAATGATGAAGACCTTGAAATGTAAAATCTTAAAAGTTCAAGTTATTGTTAATAGTGTAAGAACTGTCTTATTCACTTTAATTCTTTTCAGGATTAAATAGAAAGGCAACAGAGGAAGATCTTACTTTGACAACTGATTAACTTAAATGTGGGGGCACTGATTCTAAATTTAATTTGTCATATGAAAGTGATATTATTATACTTGCATAATTAGCTGAGATTCAAAAATAGAAGGAAATGCTGGGCACAGTCAACAGACGTCCCACCTGTTAGAATAACAGTCTTAAAATTATAGATGAAAATTGACTTAAATGCACATAAAACCAATATTCAGCAATGAGTCAGACATTTCTACATTAAAACCTT
Organism: Budorcas taxicolor; assembly: GCF_023091745.1. NCBI lineage: Eukaryota > Metazoa > Chordata > Mammalia > Artiodactyla > Bovidae > Budorcas > Budorcas taxicolor. The sequence continues at coordinate 58,532,564 of NC_068921.1, read as the reverse complement.
GACTTTCCATGTCCTAACTAGGGAACTTTTAATTAACTAATGATCTTGCTGAGTCTCGGATTCCTCATCTATAAAATGATATTGATAATAGCATTGATTGGAAAATAATGTTCTGAGGACCTGGTACATTGTTGATATGTGACTGGCTCTTAGCAAATAGTAATTATTATTATAATACCATTCTTTTAAGTTTGATCATCATCTGAATTTTTCCCACCTGATGCCTTTTTAATCCAATTAAACTAGCCTATTAATTGAATCTTTTTTTCCTATTCTAGCTTTAAAAGCTAAGCCTAGCAGAGGACAGATTGGTTAAAACCAGTCGCACTGCAAATGCACTGGATTCTTACTTTACCAATAGAAACCTTTAAAGAGTATGTTTTTCCCATAGAAAACAAACTTACAAATACCAAAGGGAAGGGAGTGGCGAGGAAGGGATAAATAAAGGTATGGGATTAACAGATACAAATGACTAAATATAAAATAAGCAACAAGGGCTTACTGTATAACACAGGGAACAATATTCAATATCTTATAATCTATATAGAAAATAATCAAAATAATATGTATATATGTGTATATATATGTGTATATATATATATATATATCAAACTGAAGCAGTTTGTAGATCTGAAACATAATATTGTAAATCAAATATACACAATGAAAGCTTAAAAAATATTGATATCTTCTAAAGCTTTTAGGTTAAATAAGGATAATAGTAATTTTTAGGAAACTAGGACTCACCATTTTTGCTACTCCTTTACAATTATTCTCATTAGTAATTTTTAAGGCCAACATAATCATGTAAACTCACATTTTACTCATTGCTTTTAAGTTCATATCTTTATGACATAAAGCCTGTAGGCCTATAGAGAAAGAGGTCAATAAACTATACAAAGGCATAAAAATAAATGACTAATAGAGCCATAAAAACCAGTATTTACTTATGTATTCATGCATTTCATATCCTGAAATGACTTGTCTTAGGAATTGGTAAATAACTCAATGAAGTCATAAACTTATCATCCATGAGTTTATAAATTAGTTTTGACTAAGCAGCTCCTACTTCTTTAATTTTTACCTTGAAAGGGTTTGTCCATTTGATATCTTCATGGTATCCATGTCAGATACCATACAGAAGCAAAGAAAATTTAGCTTATTTTGTTATTTGATTAAATTTTAGTGTAGCAAGATTAAGTGCAGTTGACATTGGAGATTTTCTGTGAATTGCTCTTATTCTCACATATCATTGTGCAAACATAAGAAGTGCAATTCGACTGGTCTGAATCAAATATAGAATGAATAACTTCCTAATTTGAAATATTTGCACGTACCCACAATACATATCATAAATAACTCCATATTTTCTGTTAGGGTTGTTGTTTAGTAGCTTAGTCATGTCTGGCGCTTTGTGATCCCATGGACTGCAGCATGCCAGGATTCCCTGTCCCTACTAGCTCTTGGAGTTTGCTCAAACTGGTGTTCATTGAGTCGAGGATGGCATCCAAACATTTCACCCTTTGTTGCCTCTTTCTCCTCCTGCCCTCAATCTTTCCCACCACTAAGGTCTTTTCCATTGTGTTGGCTCTTTGCAACCGGCGGCCATTACTCCCTAAAAGAGTAATGGCCTAAAAAATTAACCACTGAATAAATATTAGGATAAGAATGTTTCTAACCATAATAATGTGAATCATATCATCTAATATTACCCATAAGAATTTATACATTTTATCATGGGGAAATGCCACAATCCTATTTAAGAGCCTTAACAATGAGGTAGTATTATTACATGTAAATATACTTTCTTTAATTAAAATCATTCTGTTGTGCTTAGATCTCTAAGATGTTTAAATTTATACAGGTTTTTATTTTCTAAAGGAAACTCATATAATCAAATACTTTTAAAATATAGCAATTGTCAGTAGATTTTTAGGAAACCACATATTTTTATACAATTCCTAAACTGATTTTGATTGCTACAAATTAGCATTTTGAGTTTTAATATCCTCTCAACCAGTTAAGACTAAATCTCATAGTTACCTCTCTTTCCTTTAACCCTTACCTTAGATAAGTCACTAAATTATTTTGTAATATCTCCTTATTCCCTTATCTCCACACTACTCTATTGCCCATTTAAGATTTTATAAACACCTTGCCTAGCAGTAGTGTAATTGCTCAAAATCCAGCCTTTTTATTATATATTCTGCATACTGTGTTTAGTTGTTATCCTAATACTCAATTTAAACCATTATTCTTTTCCATAATTGTTTAGTAAGCCTTAAAAACCAAGGTCCTTAAATTTACATACAGGCCCTTCTGGATTAAGTCACTATATCTTTCTCTCTCTTATTTTTACACCCAGAAATGTCTTACACTTAACCAGATATCAATTTGCCATTCTCTGAAAAGATGTGCATATAGCACTATCTAAAACTGTGTCTTTTCTAAAACTCTTCCCGCCTTCTCTACCTACTTTAAACCTATTATCTTCTGTTTGAATTCACATCTTTTTGTCATTTCTTCTAGTCCCTAATCAAAATGAATGTTTCCATCTCCTATAATCAACTTGATTTGTACATGTAGCACAGTAATAATTTATTGCATTTTCTGTTAAATTAGGTACTAGCTTCTATATTTGATTCAAAGCATCTTGAATACAAGGATTACATTTTCTCTTTTTTCAACTTGCATGTTTCCATGAATGACCAGAAACATTATCCTTATGTAATTTGAGTGTCAAGCAAATTCAGCATATGTATTCTAATCACCATTACTTTTTTATTGCTATTTTATACACATTTAATGACAGCTCTCAAATACATGATTTATTGCATTTAGGAGTCTTTGTAGTAGAATGGATTCCTAAATTTTGATCAGATATTAGGATAATATCTGCTGATTCTCAAAATCCTGCTGAATACTAACATTGATTACATTTTAAATCTTGGTCAAGAACATTACCAATTAGGACTATAAAAAATTGAAAATATTTAAATTCTCTTTAGTAAAGAATTTTTCCTTTAAACTCTTAAGGTTTAAAAGTAATAAAAATATTCATTTGTGTCTTCAGAAACACCACCAAAACATTTATGTCACTGTTTCTATATTAAAATATATATGCTTGTATATGATATATATATATATATATTTATAAAACAAAAATGCCACTTTGTGATATCTCTATGAATGATTTAAGTTGATTGCAGTGACAAAGCAATAGAATCTATACCATTAGTAGAAAATATTTTCTCACATGTGTGTATATGTAAAAAGTATTCAATGCATGGGTTTCTATAAATACATTCAAAAATAACAGAAAACTCCAATATCATAAATATCTACTGCTTTCATCTTTATATTGGTTTACAGGAAGATATAAAATTGGATTAAGTCTTATAAACTTTTTATATAATTAATCTATGAACTTCATTAATAATATTTCTCAAGTGGGAATATTTTAAAAGGTGAGTGGTAAAATTGTGAATTTGGGGCTAAATTAGACACCACAGAAAGAATAGAATAAAATAAAATAGCTTTTTGCTGAGAATCCAAGTCACTTAATTTTTATGACTTCTCAAAATCCTAAAGACTGGGAAAATCAACTCGACAACTCAAAAATTCAACTTACCTATTCCTAAAAATACTTGGGTTTAATTTTCTAAGTAGCAATACAAACACAACTACCTAACAACCACCCAAAAAATCAAGGCATTATAAAAAACACTAGATAGGCTGTTCTTAGAATTAAAATAGTAAATGGCATGTAATTCGACAAACTAGTTTGCTGTGAAAATTATTTTATATATATGATAATTTACTTTTATAACATAGAATTCAGTTCAGTAAAATTTCATTAATTTTAACGCTAAATTTTTAGAATTTGTTGTGGTTGCAATGACACTTACCTAATTACATAAAAAATGTTAGGAGAAAATATGTTACTGCATATGGTACATTTATAAATCATTAATGATTTTAAAAGCTGTATAAATTATCATCTATAACATGCTGGGGCAGTTTTATTAGGTCATCATTATTCATCTTTTAACAGATGTCATTTGTTGAGTACCTGTAATAGGCCATATCACATTTTTTGTAATCTTCACAACACTTGCTAAGTAGGTTTAATCAAGGAAGAGTAGCACGAGGTTCTCAAAAGCTCCCCTAGACAGCTAATTACATGGTTGAAATAGGATACTTACCGAGACTAGCTGATTCCAAAGCTGAATGAATAATAAAAGTTTTAAAAAAGAATCATTCATATTCTAGGTCAGTGGTTTCCTAAGCTGGCTGTTTCAGATTCAGAAAGGACACCTAAAAAGTTATGCTTCCTGGACCCTCCACCAACATACTGGGTCAAATTTTCAATGGCTCAGTATTATGGATTTTTAAAATATCTTTCAAGTGATTCTGAGGATCAGTAAGCTATGAACATCAGTGTAAAGATGGCAGCCAAGTACAGGACAAGCAGCAATGGGATCATAATAGCCTAGGTTTTATTCCTATTCTGCTATTTAAAAATTTGGTGCAAGTCATAAAGCATTTTAGTGGTCTGTTTCCCAGCATACACAGCTCTTGCTATGGATGGCAGGATGCTGCTAATACTACCAAAACACTAGAAAAATACCCCCAAACCACAACATCTCTGAACCACAGCAAAACTCATTTACCTCTTGAATTAGTGCCTCAAAAACAAATAAGATACATCCAGAATGAGGAGCAGCTGGTAAGACTTAAGTGGTTATATCTATGTCATCATTTGCCAACAATAATCCTCGTTATGCTCCTTGACATAGGCTACAGGACCAGGTTGCCTTTTCGTCTAAATGTCAGACATATATTTTAGTGACATTTTCTCCTAGGATTCAGGCGGCAATCCCTGCAGGCTGTCAGAAGGTGAGCTAAATGACACATGCTCTTTGGTGCTCCAATTTTCCTTCTCCTGAACTTGATGATTTTTACTAGCTCATACTAAATATTATAACTACATTTCTATGTCAGTGAGTTCTTTCCCAGAGGTTGACTTGGTATCTTCTTTAACTAGATCCCCAAAACAACTTAACTAGTCTTGAAAGTATGTCTAAGAATGATATAATACTATGGTGATCACACTATAGAGTAAGTTATGAACTATATATGTCTATATGCATATACTTATAATAAAGCTTATATTTTATAGTGTGATATATATCAATATATGTGTATGTATAGACACACTTCATCTATTTCACATTTATCAATTTATTTTCCATAAAAATATGAAGTAGCTATAAATTACCATTATATAGATAAAATCATAAGACACACAACTTGGGTAATTTGCTCAAGAAAGAAAGAGCTGACATCTAAGAGAAATAAGAATACAGGCTTATTTGTTTCAGACCCAACTCTACAGCAGTGATATTCATATTGCTGTCTCTCTGTGCCTCTTGTCTCCTCCCTTATTGAACTGATATAGTCACATATAGGCAATCACTTAAATACAAATAAAGCTAAATCCACAAGAGAAAATACATTATTATGCAAATTGTTTAAATATATTGGCCTAAGTCTTTCTTTTCATGTTAGAAGTTTCTTCGAAAAGATCACATTGAGTGACAGTTTAGTCATTCTATTAATCAATTAGTCCTGTATGTATACCCACTCAGTGCTTGGCACTATATTTTTGGGGTTGCTGGTTGAAATAGGAAAATAGTACAGAAAAGTAAGACCTTCTTGGTGATCTGAAAGAGCTTTGTGTCTAACTAGATGGGCATAGTTTACACAGATTAAAGTTAGAGGGCAAGAAAGTATTACTTTGTGATATACTATGCATTAGTACTAAAGATAAGGGAAATTAATTTTAACCCAGAGGCATCAATGATAGATGTGACTTAAGCTCAATATTTAAGGTGGTTGGGACTTTAAGTGAAAGAGGAGAATGAAAAAGATGGCTTAAAATTCAACATTCAAAAAACTAAGATCATGGCAACCGGTCCCATCACTTCATGGCAAATAGATGGAGAAACAATGGAAACAGTGACAGGCTCTATCTTCTTGGGCTCGAAAATCACTGCAGATGGTGACTGCAGCCATGAAAATAAGACGCTTGTTCCTTGGAAGAAAAGCTATGAAAAACCTGGACAGTGTATTAAAAAGCAGACATTATTTTGCCAACAAAGGTCTGTCTAATCAAGGCTATGGTTTTTCCAGTAGTCATGTATGGATGTGAGAGTTGGACCATAAAGACAACGGAGTGCCAAAGAACTGATGCTATTGAACTGTGGTGCTGGAGAAGACTCTTGAGAGCCTCTTGGATTGCAAGGAGATTCAACCATCCCTCCTAAAGGACATCCGTTCTGAATATTCATTGGAAGGATTGATGCTGAAGCTCCAATACTTTGGCCACCTGATGCCAAGAGCTGACTCATTAGAAAAGACTCTAATGCTGGGAAAGACTGAAGGCAGGAGGAAAAGGGGATGACAGGATTAAATGGTTGGATAGCATCACTGACTTGATGCACGTGAGTTTGAGCAAACTCTGGGAGTTGGTGAAGGACAAGGAAGCCTGGTGTGCTGCAGTCCATGGGATTGCAAAGAGCTGTACATGACTGAGTGACTGGACTGACTGGGACTTTAAAATCAGAGATAACAGTGTCTAGATATATAATACATATAGTGAAAAAAAAAGTAAATTATAAATGGTTGGATGGAACCACTAATTCAATGGACATGAACTTGACAAACTCTTGGGTAAACTCCGGGAGATGTTGAGGACCAGGGAGGCCTGACGTGCTGCAGTCCATGGGGTCGCAAGGAGTTGGACATGACTTGGTGAATAAACAAGAACATGTGGCAATAGATAGATGGAATGGATCTGATGATAATTTCCAGGCAATTTTTAGTAATAAGGAGTGAATCTCACTCTATGCATATATTTATTTAATTCAGAAATATTATTGAATGATAACATTTCTGCAGGGTCCTGAGCAGGGCATGTTTTTTTGCAGCTGCTGAAAGATTTGTCTTTTAAGATAGAAATTATACATTATTTTAACTTTTTAACTGTAATAATACCTGTAAGTGGACACAGTAACCTGGATGGAAAGGAGAATCTCATGCATAAACAAATTTAATCCATGTCTACATAATTACAAAGAAATAGCTTTAGGATAAAGTAAAATGGTATATAGAGATAAAAATGTATTTTTTTTCCATTCTCTGTATACAAGATTGGAAAAGTTTTTGATGACAAGAGTACTTACAGAAATTTTTCCTGTAAGATGCAGATAACTAGTCTCAACTATCTTACAGTGAGTCCAGAGGCCTATATAATTTCAGCTTCAATTTTAAGTGGTGGAAAAAAAAGCAAATTTCTTGTTTCAATTTTTAAAATTACACACAGATTATGCATTTAGACTAATTGGAATTTTCACTCATTATCTAAACATGTGACATTATAGAGACACAGTCCTAGTATTTGTTAGACCAAACCTAGCCTGCTTTACATACACTGTAGAGGAAAAAAAAATCCGTGTAACGAAAATGCACTCTAATAGAATAATTAAGAATTTAACTGCTCAACAGTAGATAACCTCAAGTGATAAATATGACATTTGTATAACCTTCAAGCTTAAGATCCAACTTTGTTAGTAATACATATTGTCAAAATTAGTATTTGTTATCATTTAGACTTCAGATTTCCAAATCACATAGTAATTAAAAGTATTTCTATGAAAATGTACAAAGACATTTTAAATTGAGAAAGTGTACACAAAGTAGCTGGAATAGATTAATCTGAACATGAAGAAAATTTATATAAAACATAACAAGGCAATGTTCCCCATATAATAGAAAAGCTTATTTAAAGTTAGTCAAATTATAAAATAACTTCCTATAGACTAAATCCTATAATAAGCTTAGATCTAGAGAACAATGAAGCACATTATGAAAGACATATACAAATGCATTCATTTCATTCAGATGATTCCCACAACAAATATTTATTGCCCATACTTTGTTGCAACCATTGAGCTAGGTCTTAGAAATAAAACAAATAAATACAACCCAAAACAGGAAAATAAAATCATATTCTTAAGGAGCTAACAGTATCCTGTGAAAAACAGGTACATGGCCATTATGAAATCATGTAGAAGTATGGTAATAGAGGTATACACAAGGTTTGATAAACATCTTAAAAACAGATACCTTACTTCAACATTTTCAGCAGTTGGTGTGGGTACTGGAGTGGAAAGGGGTTGGTGTATGATAGCTGAGAAAGCACCCTGGAGAAGTTATTACTAAGCTGAGTAAAAAGGAATCAGTCAGTCATACTGGACAATACTTCTGTGATGTAAGAAAGACATTCTAGACAAAGATGGTGTCATGAGCACTGATACAAAGATAAGTGTGTGTGTGTTTAGGAAATGTAATCATTTTGGTGTTTCTATGACACCAATTTGAATTACAGAATAGAGACAATGGAGGAATAAAAGGCTATATCAAAGAAAAATTTATGTCAAAATAAATGTAAACATCATTCAAACAGTTATTATGTTTACTCCAACTGGTCTGACCAACTGGGTGTATTATAGTTAAATCTGGACAATAGCAACCTGAATTAGATCTCACAGGTCAAAAAAAAGTCCTCCAAAGACTGCTATCACTTCAGAGTCAAGTCTTGAGGGCTATCCTTGGGCTATACCTCTTCTGAAGAACTGGCTACAATCTCCTGAGGTTCAAGTAATTGCTATAATGATTCACAAAGGGAACACAGAGCTTCTATGCCTTCTTATCAAAAATCAGGAAGTGTTACCCTCCTAGCCCATCATTAGTGTTTATCAGGAAGTTCTATTGGTTCAGGTATACAGAGAATTATTTGGGATTTCATCATGTAGGCATGACTGATTAAACACTGGCCAGCTTTTTAAACTCAAACTCTAACCACACTCCCTACTCTGGAATTTGTGCAAGCTCAAAGTTCCAACCTACTAATCATATGGTTGCTCTTCCTGGTAACCAACTCCCATCCTGAAGCTATAAGGGCCTACCACAAGTGACCTTGTAAAGAGGTTTCTACATTTATCAAAACTTGACTGATATTGTTTCATCTACACTTTCTTCTTTATCTACACTCCTTTCTTCTTGTTCAGTCACTAAGTCAAGTCCAACTCTTTGCAATGCCAAGGACTGCAGCTCACCAGGCTTTCCTGTCTTTCATTATCTCCCAGAATTTGGTCAAACTTATGTCCACTGAGGCAGTGATGCTATCCAGCCATTTCATCCTCTATTTCCCCCTTCTCCTCCTGCCCTCAGTCATTCTTGTACCTCACAACCTTTCTTCTATGTCACATTATTTTGAAGCAAATCCTAGGTATCATACCATTTAATTTGTATTTAAGTATTTTGAGAAGTTGCTAATTTTAATTTGGCTTTACTCTTAGTCACAAACATCATTAAAGACTACAGAATCAAATATACTAGGATTTAAGTAAGACTACACAGTAGGAAACAAGCACATATAAACTCATATGTGCTTTTAAATATATATAAAAATTTAAACATGCCACTTTCAAGTTTACACAAAAGTGAAGGGTGGGCAGGAGCTGTGTTCTTTTTACAACAGTCAAAAAATTTAGTTATTACCATATGACAATTAACTTTAGAGTCAATGAGATTACTGTATATTTTCACATCTTGTACTTACAAAAACACAAGAGATATTTAATGTCATTTACAATATATTTTACCAACTCAGAATACAGGATATATATAGACTATATATAAACTAATGTAGAGAGAGACTATATATAAACTATATCAAAGTAGTAGATGGGCTTGTGAAAAACCTGCAAAAATAGTACTTCAGGTAGCTATCTATTGATTTAAAAGGAAAAAGAGTCTGCAGTTTAGAAGTGGTACAACTCAAACTACCTCAAAGTACAAAGATCTTGAAAATGCATATCCTTTCAAGCAACAATTGTTAGTAAATGTGATTTAAAGGATTATAAATGAAGCCTATGTATTAATTATGAATTATGAAATTTTATTTAGAATAAAATTAGGAAAATAGAATTGTCAATTAATTATGAAAACAAATTTTATCAAATTTTAGTTATCTTAAACTTGATAAATTTCAACCTACCAAGTACTATGTATTGTGTCTCTAAATCTACCAAGACGTTTTTTAAAAATTTCTGGATCAATGATTTTCTTACAAAATGAAGTAAAGTGAAAGTTGCTCAGTTGTGTCCAACCCTTTGCAACCCTATGTGGCCTATACAGTCCATGGAATTTTCCAGGCCAGAATACTGGAGTGGGTAGCTTTTCCCTTCTTCAGGGGATCATCCCAGCCCAGGGATGGAATTCAGGTCTCCCACAGTACAGGCAGATTCTTTACCAGCTGAGCCACAAGGGAAGCCCAAGAACACTGGAGTGGGTAGCCTATCCCTTCTCCAGGGGATCTTCCCAACCCAGGAATTGCACCAGGGTCTCCTGCATTGCAGGCGGATTCTTTACCAACTGAGCTATTATTACATAATATAGTAAATTAAACATCATAACTTCAGTTAGACAGAGAAAATGTTCACTTTAAAATAAAATGCTTTTCTAAAAAAGATTTTCTTATTATATATGATATAAAAATGACTAAACACTCTGGAACATTCCTAGAGAGATTCTTTACAGATTTAAAGCAGATTCCTTCAAAAAAAAAAAAAGCAGTTTGAGAAAGCCTGCCTAATTTTGTATGCATTTATATCAGAAATGAACTAGAGATGGGCCATTAATAATGGTAAATAACAAATTATTGTAAAGTTTTCTTTATGCAATTTTAGGAGCGGTTAAACAGTTCATCGACAGCTGTAGCTTCTGTGTCTGGTGCTGGGTTAGAAATAAAGAAGGCAAGTGATACATAAGGATATATGGACATAGTGTGACAGTGAGCAAGGGCAAACTGGAGCTTGTGAGAATGACCTGGAACCTATGTGGATGAGCTAAAAGCCACATTAACCTTTCAGCATCTCCAATTATTCAACCCCAGCAATACAGATGGTTTGCAAAAGAGGCCAATGTTATCTCTCAAGGGTTTGAAAACCTATCTGGCCCAAAGGAGCTAAAGGAGGAGTTACCAAAAAAAAAGAAGTAGAGGATATGGAAGCCCAGTTGCTGCTTCAAGATAAGGTGAGCGAGTGAGTCAGCAGATTCAAGACACCATATATGAGCTCTAATTTGCTTTATTTTACATGGAACTCCTAAGCCTCTAGCTAGCTATTACTTCTAAATTGTACTCATAATTTTCTTTTATGGCCAAACTTAGTCAAGAGATTCTGAGAAACATTGTACCAGCTTACCTAATTTGACACAGTAGAAGGTTATCAAGGTTCATCTCTTGATAATTTTGAATCCATATTCATCCCTATTAACCACAGGTAAATTCTAAATTCATGCTTCTTCCTAATGTGATTCAACTACCCCTGTACAACTGAAAACACACTAACCATCTTCCAAAGAAAATTTATGAAGTCTTTACAAAGTCTTTGGTACTCATTCCTGTTCGGGATGAATCACACTTTCTCTTTTCTGTAACTGAAAACTGGGAAGAAGGCAGAGTGCCGAAGAATTGATGCTTTTGAACTGTGATGTTGGAGAAGACTCTTGAGAGTCCCTTGGACTGCAAGGAGATCCAATCAGTCCATTCTGAAGGAGATCAGCCCTGGGATTTCTTTGGAAGGAATGATGCTAAAGCTGAAACTCCAGTACTTTGGACACCTCATGCGAAGAGTTGAGTCATTGGAAAAGACTCTGATGCTGGGAGGGATTGGGGGCAGGAGGAGAAGGGGACGACTGAGGATGAGATGGCTGGATGGCATCACTGACTCGATGGGCATGAGTCTGAGTGAACTCCAGGAGTTGGTGTTGGACAGGGACACCTGGCGTGCTGTGATTCATGGGGTCGCAAAGAGTCAGACATGACTGAGCGACTGAACTGAACTATTATCATAATTTATATTTGTGGATAACAGAATGGGAGATGGGAATGAAAATATTTAAAGCATAAACAGATATATCCATTGTTGAAATAAAGAAACAGTCATAACTATTCAGTTCAGTTCAGTCACTCAGTCATGTCCGACTCTTTGTGACCCCATCCAGGACTCCCTGTCCATTACCAACTCCTGGAATTTACCCAAACTCATGTCCATTGAGTCAGTGATGCCATCTAACTCATCTGATTCTCTTTCATCCCCATCTCCTCCTGTCATCCCCTTCAATCTTTCCCAGCATCAGGGTCTTTTCAAATGAGTTAGCTCTTCGTATCAGGTGGCCAAAATATTGGAGTTTCAACTTCAAATCAGTCCTTCCAATAAACACCAGTAACTATTACAGACCTCAGTTCATACTGGATGATATCTAAGTGCTATAAGAAAGATATTAGTTGTGGGTCACTACTAGCAATTTTTCTCCCTTTTCCCACTGCCACTTGGTATTCTCTTTGCCCTGAACAATTGCTTCAGCTGGATGTAGTTTCTTGTCTGGTTCAATGAGAGAAACCTTAATTCCTAAAGTATTTGGGTCCTTAGACATCCTGACTATATCGAGTTGATGTGATTTTCTATTAACATTAATCACAGGACCTTAGAGTATCCATAGGAACACAAAAAGCCATTCTCCTCCTTAAACCTTTACCAGTAGCATTACAATTTCCAGCTTATGACCAATCTCATGGTAGACTCAGTTTGCAGTTATTTGAAATTATTGCTGTCTCTCCTGGTGAAACCTGGGTTTTATTTAGTGATACTGATTTTGTGATAAAAATGAATGTTTTCATGTACAAAAGCAACATTTGTTGAAAGTTCTTTACTTTTCCTTTCTTTTTCTTATGCTTCTCTGGTTCTTATCCCAGTATTGCAGAATGAATTAAAAAGTTTTTCATTAACCCTTTCCTCCAACCTACCTTGACAGTTTTAAGATAATCTGCAAATTCTTTTTCAATTTATCTCTTTAAAAATCTCTTCTGATTTTCTGCTACATTTTGAGACTGAAATTTCTTTAAATACTTGACTTATTAGCTAATTAATTCAGTTCTTCTTATAGTGACTGTTTCATTTTTTCACATTACTCTGTGGTTACTCTGGGCAAAGTCCTCATTTTGCATGTGAATTCTTTCAGTCTTTAGATTCTGAATCTTCACTGCTACATTTCAGCATTAATCTAATTGTCATGGTTTATTTTTTAAACACCAAAATTTTGTCTTGGTATAGAAATATAGTTCTCTACTACTATGTGCAAAATTCAGTTATCCCCACTTTAAGTGTTTCATTCTATTTCCTTTGTGCTTTTTAAAATTGCATTCATTTTTTTTTTTTGGAAATGTATAAAAATGTTCAGAAAAGCCATATGCATCTCACACAAGAATAAGAAAATAGTATGTGTGCTTTCTTCTAAAATATAAGTAGGGAAACATCACTGATAAAGATAGCATGCCAGTTTTATTCCTATGCTTCCCATTTGCTAGGGTCTTCTTGGGTTGAATCCCTGGATTGAGACAATCCCCTGGAGAAGGGAAAGGTTACCCACTCCAGTATTCTGACCTAGAGAATTCCGTGGACTATACAGTCCCCGGTGTCAAAAAGAGTCGGAAACGACTGAGCAACTGACACCTTATCTTAACCTTTGTGTTTATAATCTTCCCAAATTTGTATGTTGAAATCCCATGCCCAGTGTGGTGGTATTAGGATGGGGGTCCTTGGGAGGTGATTAATTCTAGAGGGTGGAGCCCTGGTGAATGAGATTCATGACCTTGAAAAGAGATCATAAAGAGCTGCTCCATATCCCATACCAAGAACTGAAGGAGTCCTTCACTCAGCCATGCTGGAATCCTGATCTCAGACTTCCCGCCTCCAAGTCTGCAAGAAATTTCTGTTGTTTATAAGCCACCAGTCTGCCCAAATGAACTAAGACACCATTTATAGAATGAAATATGAAACAACTGAATGTATTTAAAGTTGGCACGTTAATATTTTTTATCATTCATTACATTAATTTATTTAGTAAACATTTTTTCAGTGTCTAATATGGACCTGAGAGTGATTTAGACCTTTACGTAGTAGATCCAGCAGCATATAAAACAGCTTTTGCTATCTTGGCACTCACATATATATTGCTTCTCATTTTCTTGATCTGTTCAAGAGTCAAATAATCCTATATTCCACTATACTTCAGACACTCAATCACAGCTCTATTCACAAGGTCTTTTCACGATCAATAACAACCACTGCCTGTTTAAATTAATCTAAGTTTCAAGTATGCCACTATCTGATTAACACCTTCTGTTTCTAGCTCACTAAATGTGTTACTCCCATTACAACAACCTTCCTAACCAGCCATGTATGTCTGTGCACACACTCAGTCATGTCTGACTCTTTGTGACCCCATGGACACAGGGTAGCTCGCCAGGCTGCTCTGTCCATGGAATTTTCCAGACAAGAGTACTGAAGTGGGTTGCCATTTCCTTCTCCAAGGGATCTTCTGACCCAGGGATCAAACCCTCATCTCTTGTGGCTCCTGCATTTGCAGGCAGGTTCTTTAGCAGCTGAGTCATGGAGTAATCTATAATCAATTTATAGTTTCATCTTTTTTTCTGTCTCAAAATACCCTTAAGTCTTCCCCACCATAACCTAATTAAATTCCATACTAAATCATTGCAATCATTCTGTTGAAAACACCCCCATTTCCTTTAAGTCCCTTATTTTTTCACGTTCAATTGGCTAAACTACAACCCTGGCCAGAACAGATATACCAACATGCTGAAAATGACTGAATGATTACTCATTTTTTTTGCATCTTCCAATTTAAAATCATGATCAAAGATTTCACATGAACCCTTACTGTTATTCCACAAACATGTTCTGTTTATCTAACCCATCTATTTTTCCAGGCTAAAGTATGATATTTAAATGTTTTTCTGACTTCATGGATTCAACTCTTCTTATGATTTATGCTCAACTCACTGCCCCTGTCTTTATATTTTACTGACAGAATAGAAGAATAGAGAAGAGAAAATCTACAAGTTCCCATAACTGTTTGTTTTGATTTAGTCACTAAGTCATGCCCAGCTCTCTTGCAACCCATGGACTACAAGCCCGCCAGTCTCCTCTGTCCATGGGATTTTCCAGGAAAGAATATTAAAGTGGATTGCCATTTTCTTCTCCAGGGGATCTTCCCAACCCAGGGATCAAACCCATGCCTCATGCATTGGCAGGCAGATTCTTTACCACAGAGCCACATGGGACACCCTCCCATAATTGTTTCATCCCCAAATGTGTGCATGCATTATACCTATGTTCTCTCATATCACCATTAATAAACTGCCAGACACCTTTCTAAATAGATTCACCACTTTCATGTGTGCATTCAATTCTCTATACTTAGTGATATTACATGTCGTCATTGCTATAGCATTCCTCCCTTTGTTTCCAGTATCATTTTTTTTTTCTTCCTTGCTTGCTTGCTTTTGGATCTCTACTTACCATATAAAACCATGTTCTCAGGAGTTTTATGTTCTAAGTATACTGCCATACCCTGAAGAATTACAAATTTACATCTGCTGTCAGAGTCTCTTCTCCAAATTTATCTTGCTCCTCTAAAGGCCTATTTGATATTTCCACTTGATTTACTTTAGAAATGGCTATTATACATTCATCAAAAACTGAGCTCTTGATATGTTCTCCCACCATAAAAATAAAATCCTCTCCCCTTTTTTTTAATACCATACTAAGTTACAAATTCCTTCTTCCAAGTTGGTAAAGACAACCCTCTTAAGAGTTCTCTCCTTTGCCTTTTCCTTCTCTCACAGTCCACATCTCTTTTTGAATGTAAAGAAAACAAGATCCCTACAATTAACCCAAATGCAAACATTCCTCGATACTTCTGCTGTTACTACTCAGGTCTGATGCACAGAAATAAGTCAAAAGAAATACAGCTGTAACTTCCCCACTATTCTCTCTGCTTCTGCCCTTGACTCTATTACAGACCATTCTTTTTAGAACAATGGACAGATCATATCAATTCACTTCAGTCACTCAGTCGTGTCTGACTCTTTGCAACCCCATGGACTGCAGCACACCAGGCATCCCTGTCCATCACCAACTCCTGGAGTTTACTCAAACTGATGTCCATTGAATTAGTGATGCCGTCCAACTGTCTCATCATCTATCATCCCCTCCTCCTCCTGCCTTAAATCTTTCCCAGCATCAAGGTCTTTTCTAAGGAGTCAGCTCTTCACATCAGGTGGCCAAAGTATTGGAGTTTCAGTATCAACATCAGTCCGTCCAATGAATATTCGGGATTGATTTCCTTTCACATGGACTGGTTGGATCTCCTTGCAGTCCAAGGGACTCTCAAGAGTCTTCTCCAACACTATAGTTCAAAAGCATAAATTCTTTGGCCCTCAGTTTTCTTTATAGTTCAAATCTCACATCCATACATGACTACTGGAAAAACCATAGGCTTGACTAGACGGACTTTTGTTGGTAAAGTAACATCTCTGCTTTTTAATATGCTGTCTAGGTTGGTCATAACTTTTCTCCCAAGGAGTAAGCATCTTTTAATATCATGGCCGCAATCACCATCTGCAGTGATTTTGGAGCCCCCCCAAAAATAAAGTCTGCCACTGTTTCCATTGTTTCTCCACAGATCACATCACCTCAGCTCAAAACCCTACATTGGCTTCTCATCTTGCTTAGCATAGAAGCTGAGGCCTTTACAAGGTTGACAAAGTTCTACATATAATCCTGTAGGTATAGTCTGGATGTTTATGCTCTGGTGCACTGGAACCCTTATCATTGGTGCTATGCTTCCACCCTCTAATAGGATGGAACTTCCCCTCTCCTCTGAGGACCGCCCTGAACAACTGCACTGGCTTTGCCCTCACAGAACTGGGAGAAGGGGAGAAGGGGAGAATAAAGGGAGGAGAAAGGGATGACAGAGGATGAGATGGTTGGATGGCATTACCGACTCAATGGACATGAGTTTGAGTAAGCTCCGGGAGTGGATATTGGACAGGGAGGCATGGCATGCTGCAGTCCCTGGGTTTGCAAAGAGTTGGACACCATTGAGTAACTAAACTGAACTGAACTGAAGTAGCCTATGGTTGGAGCGTTAAAATTGGGATCAGAGCTAAGGGTAATGTGTACTCTAGAACTTGCCCTGCTGGATCAGACTTAGTCCAGAAATCATAGTCTTGTACATCCAGACTATACCTACAAGGTTATAAGTTACATAGAACTTTGTCAACCTTGTAAAGCCTCAGCTTCTATGCTAAGCAAGATAAGAAGCCAATGTAGGGTTTTGAGCTGAGGTGATGTGATCTGTGGAGAAACAGTAAAAACTGTGGCAGACTTTATTTTTTCCTTTTTAAAAAAATTCTTTTTTATATCGTTTATTTTAATTGTATTTAAATTTATTTACAGTATTATATACAATATTTACAATTAAATGCAATATTTAATTATATTTACAGAATTGTGTTGGGTTCTGCCAAACAATCAACATGAATCAGCCATAGGTATACCTATGTCCCCTCCTTTTGAACCTCCCTCCCACCTACTTGCCCATTCCAGCCCTCTAGGTTGTTAGAGAGCCCAGATTTGAGTTCCTTGAGTCATATAGCAAATTCTCATTGGCTATCTGTTTTACCATTCTTTCATCAGGTTCTTCTGGGAGCATTCCCATAATAATATGTGGGTATATCTGGTCTCAGGGTTTGACCCAAGCCCAAGACAATCCTCTTGGGAATATTTCAGTTACCTCTTTGGGCACAGCTCCTACCATTCTCCCCCTCATTTTCTCAGTTCCAAATTCTTTACCATTATGCTTTTCTCCCATCACAGTAGACATGTTCCCCCTTTAGGCCCTTTGCCTGGAATCCATATCCTCCAGACATCAGTATGTCTCAGTGTTCCACACGTAATATATCTTTTCCCAAATTATGCCTTCCCATGGAGTCCCCATCATGAAATGCAATGATACTCCCCACCCTCAACATACACAGTCTCCATCTCTTTGCATCTCTGTTTTTTCTGTAGCAGTTATGAACCTATAAAATATATTTTAGGGATAATACTTTGCTTATTTACAATCTCCCATCACTGAAGTCAAGAATTTTCTTTGAATCTTTAAATCTTGAAACAGTCTCTGGTCCACTAATATGGCAAGACAACTCATTCCTGAATGAGTTAACTAAATTTGCATTCAAAAACAATATGTTAATATTTTGTGTTGGACTTACACAGAAAATATATCATCCTCTGTGTATCATTGTGAAGCACATTTTTGTCGCTCACATTTTGTTTGAGATCAATCCATGATGATATATGCACATAAGATTCATTCATTTTTAATTGTGTAATGACATATCGTCAAAGTGGTTTTAAAATGTGTTGGAGAAAAACATATTTCTAACCAATGTTTAAATAGATCCTAAAATTTCTGAAATTTTTAATTCACAGAACAGAAAGTCTGTATTGTAAATCAATGGTCTAGCAGTAAAAATAATGTATAATTCAATAAGAGAAAAAATCTCAATCATTAACATTTCTATTTTTTTAACTTTTAGGCTTTAACTTGTAAATAAATTCTAAAATTATTTTCTATGAATGATGTACATAGAAAATTCATTTTCTATGAGTGTATATGCTATAAATTACACACAGAAAGAGTTTTACAGTTTAAACAGAACAATTAAATCACAGAACACTTGTCACACAAATAGGTGGATGACAAAAAAAAATCATAGTATAGTAATTCATTCTTTATTAGTAAAATCTTGGCAAAGTAATCTTATTTCAAGAAACCAGCATTCTAGATTAGTCTGTAATTCTGAAAGAGTTAATAAAATACTCTGAGATGAAGAAATGCAAATGAAATTAACAAAATCTCTACTGAAATCAATGACTCTGTAAGCAATGTTAAAAATACATTTATGAAATGTAATTCATAAATGGATTTTTCTTGAAAGCTCCGAGTTAAATAAGGATACTATATTTTGAAATATTTTATAAGAAACCCATTTCAAAAGTTCTTTGTGACCATGGGTTTAACATGCACACATATAAAATATATTGAAATACACTGATTTTTAAATACTTGCCTAACTTTAGAACAAACTGCTGTGTGTGAAGGCAGTGTTAATATTAACAGCCAACTTGAATTTCCAACATGGAAATGTAATTTGTATCAATAATATTGCCAATCTATAGAGAAAAGATCTTTCTTTTTTCACATCACACTGAAATAAAATGTTTTCTCATTGCCCATAGTTATTTTTTTCAATCAAAAGGCCAGTTTATCAGTGTATTTGAGTAGGAAAAAAACTCTGCTATGCAAATTAAGAGACCTAGATTCTGAACCTTTTCTTCCCAATATTTAAAATAGGGAACTAAAATCTGAAGGTTTACTCAGATACAAGTAGAGTTCTTATATTTGAAAAAAATATATGTTTTTTAGAATTATCTGTAAATAAAATGCACTACTTCACCAGTATGTGAGTTATATAGCAAATAAAACAGTTGTACATGGTGTTCATTATACCATTTTAGTATGTAAAATCAGAGTGTGAAGAAGCATCATGTTATCTTCTAGAGAAACATCACCCTCGTTATTAAGGACATAGTTTCAGTATGGCATCTAAAAATGAAGTTGTTACCCATTAAACTTGAAGTGTTTTCTATGACAACCTACCTTTGTGCCTAACACATATTTGTAAAATAAGGCAGACATCATTCCTATCTTGCAAGTGAAGGAACTGACAAGTTATCGATACTCCCAAAGTGTGATTGCCTGAATGTGGCCACACATTAACTGCCATTACAAGGTGGGTATATGAAGTGGGGTGCTGGATCTGCCTGTGCCAGCTCATGAGAATAGTTTTTCTCATCTCTTTCCAATTCTGTGTTCAGTGATGCAATTTGGTGGCTCTAATTCTGCTCAATGTTGCCAGAAGAAATATCAATAACCTCAGGTGACACCATCCTAATGGCAGAAAATGAAGAGCCTCTTGATGAAGGTGAAAGAAGAGAGTGAAAAAGCTGGCTTAAAATTCAACATTCAAAAAACTAAGATCATGACATCTGGACGCATCACTTCATAGCAAATAGATGCAAAACAATAGAAACAGTGAAAGATTTTATTTTCTTGGGCTACAAAATCACTGGGGTTGGTGACTGCAGCCATGAAATTGAAAGACATTTGCTCCTTGGAAGAAAAGCTTTGACAAACTTAGCATATTAAAAGCAGAGACATCACTTTGCCAACAAAGGTCTGTATAGTCAAAGCTATGGTCTTTCCAGTAGTCATGTATGGATGTGAGAGTTTGACCATAAAGATGACTGAGCACAGAAGAATTGATGCTTTTGAATCATGGTACCAGAGAAGATTCTTGAGAGTCCCTTGACAACAAGGTGATCAAACCAGTTAATCCTAAAGGGAATCAACCTTGAATATTCATTTGAAGGACTGATGCTGAAGCTCCAATACTTTGGCCACCAGATGTGAAGAGCTGACCTACTGGAAAAGACCCTGATGCTGGGAAAGATCGAGGACAAGAGGAGAAGGGGAGGACAAAGGATGAGATGGCTGGATGGCATCACTGACTCAATGGACATGACTTTGAGCAAACTCTGGGAGATAGTGAAGGACATGGAAGTCTGGTGTGCTATAGTCCATGGGGTTACAGAGTCAGACACAACTCAGCAACTGAACAACAAGAAATTCTGCTTGAGTGAGGATATTTACACCAGAGAAATTGGTGAACACTACAAATCAGAACTTATTTTGAGAGGTAATTTACTGGCATACCATTGGGTGTCCCCTCTCTCTGAGTCAAGGTTGGCTCCCAGACCACTTTTACTGATAGATTTTGGCATAAGTGATGCTATGCCTATTCCCTGGACTAGTTCTTCAGAATCTGGCCTTCACTTTCAGCTTTTTTGAATACCTGGTCTTGGAAAATGCCCAGGCAGCTAATGCAGAGGCCCATGTGAACACAAGCTGAGACTACCACTTGATAGCTTGCATTAACTTACCAGTCACCCTCAGTTGGATCCTCAGATGTAGCCCATTCATCCTAGCTAACAGTACATAGAACAGACATGAGCCTCTCCCACAAGCCCAGCCCAAATTGTAAATTTTTAAGCAAATCACATTTTTAAAAATTTTAAGCCACTGTATTTTGTGGTAGCTTATAATAAAATAATTAACTGCAATTGAAAGACCCAACTTGAAAGTAGCCAAATATCATGCTACTCCCTACATTAGTTTCCCCATAATGGTAGTGTAAAGTGCAAGAAATATATATCATACCCTGAAGCATATAGAGGAAAATAACTCAAAACTAGTGATGTAACTATTGTTTCCAATAGTATTTGACAGATTCTTTCAAAGTCACTATTGTGAAATCATTGTTGGCATTCTGAGTTGACGTTTTAAGAACATTAATGTTTGGCTTCCTTTTCTGACTGTAATTTTATGTAATAATCATCATATTTGGAAGTCAAGTCGTTGATCATTTTTATGTGTTTAACATTGATATCTGTTTGTTATATGCTGACCCCTGGAAATAACATGAATAATAATATTGGAAGCACTGGCAGGAAACTCAATACATGAATAACTCTAAGTAAATTAGAGCAGCATAAAAAGTTAACTGTAAGGCAATGTAGGATATCTTCCTTAGTAGTACATCAAAAACATAATTTCTTTAGGGATTGTTTAAAGCAAAAGAATCAGTAGACAATCATATTATGAATAACTTAGAATGTAGGAGTCCAACACTTTCAAGATTACATTAAATTACTTAATAATTTGTTATTAGTAAAAAAAAAAAAAAGGACAAATCAGTATTAAATCTGCTTTCTAACATGACTGTTTCAAGTCTTGAGTATCTATCCCAGGAATCCTGTTTTTCTAAGTGATTTTGCTAGTATCTTCCTTTTTAGACATATTATTCCAGAAATATATCTGTAAAGTAAACAAAGATGAACCTGTTTGGAGGGCAGGAATAGAAACACAGATCTAAGTAACAGACACGTGGACAGAATAGGGGGAAAAGGAGAGGTCGGGACAAATTGGGAGATTGGGATTGACATGTATGCTCCACAATGTGTAAAACAGATAGCTAGTGGGAAGCTGCTGTTCAGCACAGAGGGCTCAGCTTGGTGATCTGTGATGACCTAGAGAGAGGGATGGGGAGTGGGAGGAAGGCTCGAGAGGAAGGAGATATATGCATACATATGGCTGATTCACATTGTTGTACAGCAGCACTGTAAACTAACACAATGCTGTAGAGCAATTAGATTCCAATTTTAAAAAATTAAGCTTGAAAAACATATACAGGACATTTTTCCTCTCTGAAGAGTAAATCCCTATATTCTGTGCAAACATTCTCTATTCAAATATCAAAACTTCATTCTACTTGATGAATTAGATTGACACACTTTTTCCTAGTATTTCCCACACATCTTCAAGCCTTCAAACATGCTGATCTCTTTTTGAAAGCCCATTCCTCTATCTATACATAGTGAAGTTCAAGTCAAATAGTAAGACTGAGTTTAAAAAGCACGTATGAAATATTTCCATCTACACACATCCTAAAGGAATGGCTCATGCTCTTATATTTACATTTCTCTCTTATAGCACACTCATGTATTTGTATTTTTTATTTGTATAAAAACATATTTATAATATAATAATGCTACAGTGTCCAATTTTACTTTCTTTCATCATTAGTACTCTCGAAGTTTTACTCTTGTATACACCTACACAGACAGAATCACTTTCCATCCTTTTTAAAATCCTTGCCAACTGTTTTAAGGAGAGGCCTTTCCCTTATAAGATTAGACTTTGGTTCTCCTTCCCACAGTCTAAGACTTGGACTGTGCTGGTCAATCAGGTTTGACTGTGCAGATAACATCAATAGTTAAGGAAGAAGAGAAACAAGAGACGAGAGCTCTGAACCCTGGATGACCTGCCTACCCTGGACCACCATTGTGTCTCACAGTTATGACTGAAAAACAAACAAATGATTCTGCATCAACCTAGACCCTATGTACTAACTAAACCACTAACATGCTAGTCTCTAAAACTTTGTGTAGAAATTGTCTATTGGCTGCTTATTTCTCTCCCCTGTTCCTCACACCTAATGCGGATATTAGGTGTTCAAAATACCTTTATTAACTTGCATTGCACTGAAAAATAATTCTCTTTGGGAAAAAAAATCTATGTAAATATTTTTTCATTAAATTGATTTTATTTTATCAGCACTAACATCTTCAGTTCAGTTCAGTCGCTCAGCCGTGTCCGACTCTTTGCGACCCCATGAATCGCAGCACGCCAGGCCTCCCTGTCCATCACCAACTCAAGGAGTTCACTCAGATTCACGTCCATCGAGTCAGTGATGCCATCCAGCTAGCTCATCCTCTGTCATCCCCTTCTTCTCCTGTCCCCAATCCCTCTCAGCATCAAAGTCTTTTCCAATGAGTCAACTCTTTGCATGAGGTGGCCAAAATACTGGAGTTTCAGCTTTAGCATCATTCCTTCCAAAGAAATCCCAGGGCTGATCTCCTTCAGAATGGACTGGTTGGATCTCCTTGCAGTCCAAGGGACTCTCAAGAGTCTTCTCCAACATCACAGTTCAAAAACATCAATTCTTCGGTGCTCAGCCTTTTTCACAGTCCAACTCTCACATCCATACATGACCATAGGAAAAACAATAGCCTTGACTAGACGGACCTTAGTCGGCAAAGTAATGTCTCTGCTTTTGAATATGCTATCTAGGTTGGTCATAACTTTTCTTCCAAGGAGTAAGCGTCTTTTAGTTGCATGGCTGCAGTCACCATCTGCAGTGATTTTGGAGCCCTCCAAAATAAAGTCTGACACTGTTTCCACTGTTTCCCCATCTATTTTCCATGAAGTGATGGGACCAGATGCCATGATCTTCATTTTCTGAATGTTGAGCTTTAAGCCAACTTTTTCACTCTCCTCTTTCACTTTCAAGAGGCTCTTTAGTTCCTCTTCACTTTCTGCCATAAGGGTGGTGTCATCTGCATATCTGAGGTGATTGATATTTTTCCCAGAAATCTTGATTCCAGCTTGTGTTTCTTCCAGTCCAGCGTTTCTCATGATGTACTTTGTATATAAGTTAAATGAGCAGGGTAACAATATACAGCCTTGATGGAGTCCTTTTCCTATTTGGAACCAGTCTGTTGCTCCATGTCCAGTTCTAACTGTTGCTTCCTGGCCTGTATACAGATTTCTCAGGAGGCAGGTCAGGTGGTCTGGTATTCCCATCTGTCTCAGAATTTTCCACAGTTTATTGTGATCCACATAGTCAAAGGCTTTGGCATAGTCAATAAAGCAGAAATAGATGCTTTACTGGAACTCTCTTGCTTTTTCCATGATCCAGTGGATGTTGGCAATTTGATCTCTGGTTCCTCTGCCTTTTCTAAAACCAGCTTGAACATCAGGAATTTCATGGTTCACGTATTGCTGAAGGCTGGATCATTACTTGTCATAGTAAAAACATTAAGATATACATTGTTAATAATAAAAGTGAGTATGGTTCAGAATTAGAGTATATATGTGGAAAAGAAATGTTGTCTAAGAGGATACAAAGAGCAGAGAAGCCGAGAAGAAAGACTTCACGTATCTGTGCTTTATTTATTATAGTGCTATTTGCATAAAGGAACCTCTTAAAAATGATTAGCAAAGCAAATGGTATTTCAATAGTAAATATCACAAAGACCAAAGGAAATTTAACTCTGATTCAGAATTATTCAATAAAGGTCAGTGAGAAGTAGATGGGGAAAAACAGAACATCAGATGATAGGAATTTTCAATGTCCTCATCAGAAAGGTCAATCAAAGTTATTTTCCTACTACTTTTGAGAAAAATAAAACTTTTCAATTAAAAATTGCTGGGCAGTATTAAAGAGAAAAGATTTTACTGTAATCATTTTTTCTTTTTTTATTTTTTGCTGAAAGTGTTAGTCTCTCAGTGTTGTCTGACTCTTTGCAACCCTATGGACTATAGCCCTCCAGGCTCCTCTGTCCATGAAATTATCCAGGCAAGAATACAGGAGTGGGTAGCCATCTTCTAGAGGGGATCTTCCAGACCTAGGGATCAAACCTTGGTATCCTACATTGCAGGCAGATTCTTTACTGTCTGAGCCACCAGGGAAGCCCCCACCTTTTTTTTTTTCTCCTGAAAAACTACAGATAATTTAATCTTAATTCATCACTGCATACAAGGACCAAAAAATCCAAAAAATAACAACAATAAAAAAAGGGCTTAGATTTTGTTATGAGCCCTCTGATACAGGTAATCTCTCTCTCCTCACAGGGCTTCTGTCACCTTCTAAAAGGAAAAGTAGACAGTCTACTGAAGGCTGCTGCTGTGTAGTTTTATTATTCAACATAACTCTGAGTCACAGAGCTCTCAAGGTTTCCATAAAAGCTAGGGGAAAAATAGGCAATTCAAACAAAATGTTCCATATAAATTCAGGTGGACCATGGACATCATTGACCTTTGTGAAAAACCCCTGAATCAACCCCTTTTTCATTACCATGGAATGAAAGGGTTTTTTTTTTGTTTTTTTTTTTTTCTTTCCTTTTGGTTCTCTTATACCCAGGCTTAAATACACAGAGTTGATGACTCCAGTATACCGGTTTGAAGGATTCCACAGTGTATCTGATTTCTGGTATATTTAGGTAACTCACCCAATAATATGTGACAAGAGCCACAACTGTCCAGGGGGAAAAAAAGACCCTTGCTTAATAGAGTGCTTACAGGCTTATGTGCTCTAGAATTTAGATGGTTTGAACATTTCTGAGTAGCCTTAGAAGAGGTTGCTTATGCGTCACTTTGAACAAGTGAAATTCTCTTGCTCAGAGACAGAAAAGTCAGAACACTAGGGACTATTTTGCAGAACATATCTCAGAGGTGGACAGAAATAGAATAGTATATAGAAATCAAATTAAGTTCAGAAGCAGAATTGATTTCCTCATTTGTGTATAACCTAACATGAAGTTTTAAATGGGGCAGGAAATAAACGGAAGACATTTTAGTGGATATAAGCATCCTTAAGATGAGCAGACAGAGAAATTACTTCTTTGGCACATATCAGTAGCTGTGATATCATTTGAAAGTCAGAAATCTCCACAGTAAATTTCCAGCAGGACCAGATTAGGGAAGAAGGAATTGGTAGACAGCAGAAACTAACAATGCTTTGTCAGTTCATTTGAGAGAACCAGTCCATTCTAAACGAGATCAGCCCTGTGTGTTCTTTGGAAGGAATGATGCTAAAGCTGAAACTCCAATATTTTGGCCACCTTGTGCGAAGAGTTGACTCATTGGAAAAGACTCTGATACTGGGAAGGATTGGAGGCAGGGGGAGAAGGGGACGACAGAAGATGAGATGGCTGGATGGCATCACCAACTCGATGGACATGAGTTTGGGTGAACTCTGGCAGTTGGTGATGGACAGGGAGGCCTGGTGTGCTGCAATTCATGGGGTTGCAGAGACTCAGACACGACTGAGCGACTGAACTGAACTGAATCATATCTTCTAAATATCACATAAATGTATGTCGGGGAAAAAAGCATGAGGTGATGGTTATAAAGAATCATAAAATTAAAATGTGAGATATTTTGCCATTAAAACTGCTAATGCAATCTTGTTATACATGAGAAATTGGCATTCATATGCACTGTTGAAATGAATACAAGCTTTTATAATCTTATAAAAAATTGACTATTTTTTATAAAAACCTTGGAAATATTCTTGCAGTAACTTCAGTAAATTTATTCTAAGGGGATATTCACAGAACAAATATATGATATTTACAAAGGTATTTATTAAAGTTTTAATAATGTAAACATTTTATAAAGAATAGTCCATATAAGAAAATTTGTTAATAAGGATGGCATATTTATATATGGGTATACTGTAAAGAAAGCTGAGCACTGAGGAATTGATACTTTTGAACTGTGGTGTTGGAGAAGACTCTTAAGAGTCCCTTGGACTGCAAGGAGATCCAACCAGTCCATCCTAAAGGAGATCAGTCCTGGGTGTTCATTGGAAGGACTGATGCTGAAGCTGAAACTCCAATACTTTGGCCACCTCATGAGAAGAGTTGACCTACTGGAAAAGACTCTGATGCTGGGAGGGATTGGGGGCAGGAGGAGAAGAGGATGGCAGAAGATGAGATGGCTGGATGACATCACTGACTCAAACTCATGTGCATTGAGTGAACTCCGGGAGTTGGTGATGGACAGGAAGGCCTGGCGTGCTGTGATACATGGGGTCACAAAGAGTCAGACACGACTGAGTGAATGAACTGAACTGTTATACAAATATTGTGAATTATATTTGATTTTGAATGGTATTTACAGATGTGGGAAATAAACAGTATTAAACAGAAAAAGTACATTTCATGGAGCAGGGGTAGTGGTAATGATCTTACTCTCCAAGAAAAAAAGGATCAAGGTTATTCCTTACTTTGAGAAAGTTAACATTGGTACTTAAGATTGATTTTTGAGCCCAGAGAGGACATTTGGTGGGTTAGGATAACAAGGTTCTATTGAAGCAAGATATCATCTTAATGGAATGGATTAGAATCTGGGCCTTCATTGTCGTGGAAAATACCTTGTTCCTGCAAAAGCAAGTCTTGGGCCAGAATTATTATTAAACAAGACACCTTAGCACTGTGTACACACATTTGCAAAAAGAGAGAGAGAGCGTGTGTGTGTATTTTAGTATCTATTCAAATGCTGTTTCATTGGGAACAAAGAATTATGGTGATATCAAATGTCATGGTTTAGAAAACCATTGGGAAGAGTGAAATCCTTTTAATTCCAGGAAACTAAAATTGAAATTCTAGCAGCAGTGTACATTGGTCATATCAACACCTAAGGAAAAACATCAAAGAGAAACTGCCTGTTTGCAATAGCAATGTTGCGTGGTGGTAAAAACAACAACAGAAGCAGAGCATGAAGCCTGATGGCTGGATTGTCATATCTTCAAGTTTTATCAGCTGGACCTAATACAACCACTGACTCTTTGGACTCAGTAAGTACCAAGGTTTTGCTTATGCATTTGTTTTTAATTTGTCAATTGAGTAGACATCATATAAGAAGAATATTCTCCATAAAAGTCAAAATGGAAGATTAGAAATATAATACTGTGACTTTATATTTTTAGATAGGCTATAAAAATGTCCCTGAACACTTACATGAAGTAACATATTCATAGTTGGCTTATGGTGTTTTATGTTGACTCTCTGGAGAATGAAAGTAATGCATAAAACCAAAAACAGGAGAACCACTTATTTCTACAATAGTTGTATCTAAATCTAAAGAAGAAAGTCTTAACCTTGAACACCTAAAATATAAATGAAATTCAAGGAAATTTAAAAATACATTATTCACTGTGTTTAATTGAAAGATAATTTTAAAAATCAGCCACTTTCTTAGGACAGGAAAATAGGTGGGTAGTAGTATTGCAAACTTAGAAAATACAGAATTGTTTAAGCATAGACACAACTGATTCAGTTTTGGAGTTTGTTCAATTCAATATATCTGTAGGATATCTAGGTGGAAAGGTGAAGAAAAACTAACTCATTGTTATAAACACAAATCTCAACTTCAAGTGTTGTCCTCAAGGTCTGATCTTAAAATAATAAGTTTAAGAATCAACATATACAATGTCATTGATGCCATAAGAAAAAGTGAATTCGGGAAGTGAGAAGAGCAGTGGGCCTAGGGAATTCTGTAAAACACAAATATATAGAATGTGAGAAAAGAGAAATATGTTCATAAAAAGAAAGTGAAATGAGAATGAGAAAACACAGAAATGAATGGAAGTGATTCAGTAATGTCAAATGAAGTAATATTCATTAGATTTGGGAATTGGGAAATCCTTGGTGACCTCCATCATAATAGAGCTCTTAACTGAGTGCTGTGAACAGAAGCCAGACTGCAGTGGATTGAATAGTGAATAGGAGGTGCATAAGTGGACAAAGAGAGTCAAGGCTTTTCATTTGAAAATCTCAGAGAAGAAATGGAAGACAGCAGCTTTGAAGTAGCTGAAAGAAAGAAAGGTCTGTGCTAGTATATCAAAGTCATTTTTATCCTCTGTCTAAAGATCCACCTTAAAGTATTTTTAATAGTCTGGATGTTAGTGAAAGTTGAAACATGGTAAGGATTAGTCTTTGTGTTTGAAAAATCAAGGTCTTTGATAAGACTCTTTTAATCCTGTGAATGTTGTGTATGGTTATAAATCTAGTTATATTAAAAAATATATTCAATTGAATCAGAAATATAGCATCTTAAAAGATTTTGGAAGATGTGCAGGAATTAACTGATTTTCTCAACATCCTTATAATCAGTTTACTATCAAGTTTCTTAATACCCAGGAATGATACTAACAATATTTGACCCCAGGGTAGCAAATTACCATCAACTATCAGAAATGGGCACTAACTAGGAAGACATGGGAAGTGACCAACTCTGAATGGAAAACAGCATAAAACAACCTGCTCAGTCAACAATGTATCAAGAAGGGAATTCAGTAAGTTGGTGGGGGGAGGGGTGGTGGTAACCTCCATACAGAATTTACAAACAATGATGAAATAGAATTAAAGTGGGTATACCCTGTGCCAACAATTCTAAATAATATCTATGATTAAATACTCTTTCTTTCCCTGATGGACTGCTTGAAATCACACATTTACCCACAGTCCAGGTATTACCCCCTAATTCCCTAATTATCAACTGTTAATCAATAAATGAAAGATTTTTAAGCATGCATTATGTTTTTGGCATTGCTCTAGCTGCACACACACTTACACATATATACCAAAATGACATTAATCATGACATTGGCTTACTTTGGGTGTTCTGATAATTAAGAGAAAGGGGGTGTAATAATTCCTATATTGTACTCTGTGCCTGGTCAACACCCTGGAAACTTTATGTATTTCAACTATCCAAACTTTATTCTACATCAATGAAGTAAGTATTGTAATAATGCCTATTTTATGCATGGAATAAATTAAATTAAGAAGGTTACGTGACTTGTTCATAGACATGCAACCCCTAACTGGTAGAATTAAGACTTGACTCCAAAGTCTGTTTTATTTCTCCTTTGGTAGTTATTAAAACATTTCATTCCAAAGATTTCCTAATTGCAGAGATGTGCACCCTGCCAACTTGATGCATAAGTGTTATATCAACTACCTACCCCCTTTAGAACAGATATGAAAAGAAATAGATTACATATAGTAATATCACATTAAGTAAATCATGCTTCATGGAACAAATTTCCATGAATGGATCTGATGCTCCAGGGAGCTCTGGTAGCTGGTGTTTCAAACTCTGCACAGAAGCTAAAGAACTGAGGCTTTGAAACAAGGTCTTCCTCTTACAGAAAGCTCCTCTCCATCCAATGCTTGGGCTCTTTTAACAGTGTCATATGGCTGCTCTACATAAGAAAAAAGTATGATTTTTCGATACCTAAAACCATGAAGGAAAAGGTATGTATAGTGCTAGGAGAAATACCAAATGCAGTACATTTGCCATGCAATTCATTCTAAATAACAGTGCACTTCAAAAATGACGTCCAAAATTATATTCCCCAAAGCTACAGTGCCTGCAAAAGTCTTTATAATGTACAACATCAGAGTACAACATTTTAAATCAATTATTTCATTAACTGCGTTGCTATTATATGTAGGACAGATTTTCTTTTCTAAGTGAACAGAGATGCAGATCGGTTTTGGTAATAATAGAGGCATAGCATGAATAAGAGCTTTATGTACCAGTAGTTCTGAAAGTGTTAGCAAACTAAAAGGCAAATTAGAAGCTGAAGGTAATGTCAGATTACAGTGTGAATTAAGGAGAAGGAATCTGGACACTTTTATCATCACCATATTACCTGTCAAGGCCAAAATGGGAAGCTAAGATTCAGTTTATTTTTACATAAACTGTAAAACATTAAATAATATTCTGACCTTTCTAGTTTTACTGTATGGAGATTACAGAGTTTGGCTGTAAGGTATAATTTTCATGGTCTTGATATTTATAGCAAGATACTTTTTAAAGGCATAGAGCACACAGAATAAGTTCACAAGCAATGCTTAAATTTTACTTTAAAGCCTGAGTACTTGATATAGAATATTTTTCCCTTAATATTACCATTCTTTCTAAGCCATGGAAGTTTTTTCATGCAGTATATCTATACTCAGTTTTGGCATGTGAAGGAAGGTAGATATACATTAACTCATTGTTTGACAAATTCAGCAGCTATTACATAAGGTAGAATCCTGATTAAGGCAATGACCAACTTTGCCCAGGAATAGAGTCAATATTATTATTAAACAATAAAAAGTATTAGCAAAGTTTGGGAAACATTATTTTTATGATATCCTAATAAATGACTTATCATATATTGGTGAAATAAATAAAAGAATCACTAAAAAGTAACCAGTCTACTGAATAACAAGAAGAAAACAAAGTTGCGAGTAGAGATTGGTTTCCTAGTTTTGATAACAAACATACTGTTGTCCTTCACTCTCACAAAACTCAACTGATAAAAATCCTAACTAAAGAATAATTGCTTTCTCTATGGGAACTGAGGGCTTCCCTGGTGGTGCAGAGGTTAAAGAGTCTGCCTGCAATGTGGGAGAACTGCGTTCGATCCCTGGGTCAGGAAGATCCCCTGGAGAAGGAAATGGCAACCCACTCCAGTATTCTTGCCTGGAGAATCCCATGGACGGAGGAGCTTGGTGGGCTACAGTCCACGGGTCGCATAGAGTAGGACACGACTGAGCAACTTCACTTCACGTTCTATGGGGGAATTAACAAAATAACTTCTACAAATGAAAAGTTCCTCTATTACAGTTGAACACAATTCAATGGTATCACAACAAGGGAAGGAACAGATAACACATTTCATCTCTCTGCATAGAGATGAGCCATTCCCTTCTCCAAGGGATCTTCCCAGGGATTGAACCTAGGTCTCCTGCATTGCAGGCAGATTCTTTACTGTCTGAACCACCAAGGAGGTCCCAGGGATGATGGGCAAATAATTTAACAGTATTTCTTTGCCTATTCACCTGGAAATGATAAATTATGTTTAAAGCATTCTAATAAGAATTAAAAATAACATGTACAATTCACAACATAAATTATAATATATGTTCTTCAAATGGTAACTTATCTTCCTTATTTGTATTCTTTATAACAGCTACATTTGACTTTTTAGCTAGTTCCATAAACTAGGATGTAAGCAGTATTTTTTTAACTTTATATTTTATTTTTAATTGTAGGATAATTACAATATTTTGATGGTTTTTGCTATACATCAACACACATCAGCCATAGGTATACATATATCTCTTCCTTCTTGAACCCCCCTCCCACTTCCATCTCCCTTCCATCCCTGTAGGCTGTCACAGAGCACTGGCTTATTTCTCTGAATAAACTTATCAGTAAACTTCTCAATTTGAGCAACTATTTTTTTCCACAAACATCCAACTTTAAACAAAAATGTTGGAAAAAATATTCTTCCATTCTTTTATGTCTTCTGGTTTTGTTAAAATATGGTTCACAGTGCATGTTTTAGGATCTAACTTCTTGGGAAGAAATTTTTTAGAAAATATTTTTAGAACTTTAATTTTTCTTTAAGGAGTGACTTTTGTTTCCAAACTGGGTTAAACTCTGAGCAAAATCACAAAAGAAAACGGTGACAACAAGCCCAAATCATACTTTTTCCCCCAATCTCTTTTTCAATATTGTCAAGTAAGTAATAGTATTTTGAAAAAACATGTGCGCAACATACATTTTGGGTCACTGTCCTTACTCTACCATTTTATAACTAAATTCAACTGAGACACCTTGCAGTTTCAAGTGAAAAAAAACTGAATCTATCAAACTTTCTCATAATGGAGTTTTTAATATACTCAAGATTTAATATACTCTCAAATACATGATATTTGTTTTTAATTTTAAAAACTTACCTTAACTGAAAATATCTTGAAACGAGTTTTCCTTCAAATAGTTTATCTTGTAATATTACAGCTGTGTGAATTGAGGAAAAAATAAAAAACCCTATAACAATGCAAATCAGTCTTATTAGGAAAATGTACAAAGAATGAAATATTACAGACTGTATTCTTTATAAACACCTAAATGTATAACCCTTATTCTGTTTGGATTAATATATCTGTTTACACTCAGAGTAGT
Organism: Budorcas taxicolor; assembly: GCF_023091745.1. Lineage (NCBI taxonomy): Eukaryota > Metazoa > Chordata > Mammalia > Artiodactyla > Bovidae > Budorcas > Budorcas taxicolor. Next base: position 58,499,285 of record NC_068921.1, on the reverse strand, counting down.
TAATTAAAGGGCCTACCACAAACACCTTTCCATTTTCTAATGATTGAAATTATTTGTAGTGAACACTCGGGAAAAAGTCTATTCGAACGTCTGCTAAGTCTAGCAGCTCCAAATTCTGTGGCAGAGAGGCTGTGTCTTATGAGCCACAGCATCAATTTTTTTACATCCTCAAGCCATTTCTTAGGATTAGCCCAAGAACTATTCTCAGATGACCCTTCTGAACTTCCAGATCATGACATTAAGAAACAGTGACAGCCTGAGGGTTGCATCTGCAGTTTCCTTCCTCCAGTTAATGGAGACGATGAAGTCTGCTCCAGGGAAGGGATGCCTAACTTCCATTTTCTGACTGCCTAAAATTATTTTTTTTTCTTGAGAAATGAATCTAATAAGTCATCCACAGTCAAACTTATTTAAGAAGACCCCACAGCAGGTGAAATACATAAAAAAGATTATTCTCCTCAAAATATAAATATGCTGTCTTTAAGTAGTATTTTTAAATAGGAAGCTATAAAGAAACAGAAGCAGGAAGAGAAAAAAAAAAAAAACCATATTGGGCCTTAGTGCCAAAGGTAAATATATCTTTTATGAAAATCCACCTGAATATAACAGCTGTTTCACTTCATTATTTCCTCTGCTTTTTGACAAATGAATCTCTGTTTATCGGTATCCCCCAGTCACGCTGCCACAAATATATATTTTTTAAAAAAAGAACAGTAAAACAATATTTTAAAAAACAGAGTTTCTGTACTAATTTTAGAAAATGTGAGTCAATTGGTATTATTTGCATGTAGTTGCATTCGGCAGACAGTATCTTACTTGCTTTGCTGGAAATATGTACACTTTTCACCTGAAATAGAAACACACAGACTTCTTGTCAGAATTGGGACAAGATAGTTTGCATTTCCTAACCAGGTTAAAATAAATTCATATATATTTGCAAACACTGCTTTAGACTTATTATAATAGTATTACATTGTCAGTGAGGCTGATAAATAGCATAGCAATTACTGCACTACTCATAATAGTTTATACTTATGTTCAGGAATAAAAATTAAAATAGAGAAAAATGTTTTATTTACCAGAATATATGTCCATTTGAATTCCAATTTCACAATAAAAACACTACTTAAAATTATTTTTAGCTTAGTATTTGGTAATATGTAGATTTTAAATACCAGGGGCTTCCCTGGTAGCTCAGCTGGTAAAGAATCCACCTGCAGTGCAGGAGACATGAGTTTGATCCCTGGTCCAGGAAGATCCCCTGGAGAAGGGATAGGCTACCCACTCTAATATTCTTGGGTTTTGCTGGTGACTCAGATGGTAAAGAATCTGCGTGCAATGTGGGAGACCTGTGTTTGGTCACTGGGTAGGGAGGATCCTCTGGAAGAGGGCATGGCAACCCACTCAATTATTCTTGCCTGGAGGGCTACAGTCTGTGGGGTCACAAAGAGTTGAACACAGCTGAGCACGTAAGCACACACAGGTTTTAAATGGAGAAGCTTAGATAAACTCTTTTAAGAATTTCTGACTTAGGTATTTCTACTGTAGAGCACAGATTCGTTCATTCCTGTTGAACAAGCATTTCTTGAAAGCTCAGGCCTGGTGCTCCGTACTAAGAATACAAAATTGGAAGTAGAAATTCTGGACTTTAAGAAATGAACTATCTAATAGAAAGTAAAGCAAATAAAAGAGATCATTATAATACTGTATAAGAAGTCCTATAATAAATGTATGTAAAGTATATGCTCAGAAACCACAAAGGTAGGCATTGAGTCATGAAGAGGCTGTAAAGAGAATGCTACCAGTGTTAAGTCACAGAGACGTTCGATAAAGTAGACATATTTTACCACTTTGAAAAGGTCATATATAATATTGTGTAATATAAATACAGTAGATTATAGGAAAATGTGTTAAAGCAGGGAGTATATTTTGTTGTCGGAACAAGGCAAATTCACTCCTATACTACATTAACAGTTAATATATTTTTCTCTACATTGCATAGAATAGCTGCTGGCTGCTGTGGAATCTCACATGAACAGGCAGATATTCTGTGTAAACCTGAAAATTTATGGTCACCAATCTCAGCTTGGCCTTCAGTAACCCTTTAATATCTATCTTCATCTGTCCAGGCTGTTCTACCAAATACACCATAAACTGGATGGCATATAAATTATAAGCAATTATTTCTCAAAGTGCTAAAAGTTAGGAAGCTCAGGATTATGCTACCCACATGTTCAGAGTCTGGTGAGGGCCCGCTTGCACATTGACAACTATCTTTTCACTTTAATCTCACATGGCAGAAGAGACAGGGTTTCTCTCTGGGGTCTCTTTCATAAGAATGCTTATTCCATTCATGAGAATTCTGCCTTCATGACCTAGTCACCTCCCAAGGATCCCACCTCCTAACACTATCACATTGTGCAATAGGTTTCAACACATGAATGGGGAGGAAAGGAGGTTGGGGGAAGGCACGGTGAGGTATGCAGGGCGTAAACACTCAATCCATTATAGTATATGATCACATTTTTCTCATTAGATTTCTTGAATAACATCTACAACAACATTTTCAAATTTCATCCATTCTTAGTACTTGACATTTTATGATATTTCACTAAAATAAATAAAATACATAAAGCAACAAAACTTCCAATTACCTTTGCAGCACCTGCTAGCTTTAATTTACACACACCCCTGTCAAAACTGTGTTCCTCTTCCTAACCAGGGAATCTTTCATTTTTGCCCTGAGTCCCAATCTCTTTCCTTATTCCCTTTACTTCCAGTTTCTCTGGTCTATTGATTGTGACCATTTTTGTATGTCATTATCTGTTCTTGTGAATTTTATTTTTAAATTCATTTATATTTAATCTTATATTCATTTATATTTATAGGCATTCTTATATTAATTTATATTTAATCTAGTGACTTCTATTGAAACTTTAAAATCCTCCCAGAATTGAGATTTTACCATCTAACAACTGCTTGCTTTCCTCCCCGTCATGGCTATATGCAATATGTCCTGACTATAATCCTTATTTCTACCTCCTCGTCTTTCATTAACTGCCAATTCACTCAACCCAGCATCTACCCTCCTCTCCCTACTGACAGAGAACTCCGAGTTAGTTTAGTAAGAATTGCAATTCAATGAAAACATTTTTTCTTCACAATATTTGATAAGTATTCAAGATTGTCACGAACTCAGCTGAATAAATATGCTAGTCTTTTCTAATAAAGGAAGTTTTATATTAAAAAATATTTCTATAGAAAGTAATGGCATACCATTCTTCTCTGGTTGCTCAGACGGTAAAGAGTCTGCCTGCAATTCGAGAGCCGGGGTTCAATTCCTGGGTCAGGAAGATCCCCTGAAGAAGGAAAGGGCAACCCACTCCAGTATTCTTGCCTGGAAAGAACAAAGGAAGGTCCCAAGGACCTCGCTAATGGATTGGAGCCCATCCCATTTTTGAAGCCAGAAGGAAAGAGATTAATAAAGTGACCTCGGGCTTTGCAGGGAGGGTGGGGGCAGGGAGGCTGTAGAACTGAAATAGGCTTAAAGGGTGGGGGCTAAGTGAGTAGGTTCTGTTGTGGAGAAAGCTCCGCATTCCATCATCACATGCTACCTTGAGGCTGAAATCTGAGAGGTTTTCTCCAGTGCGGTGTTGTCAGATCAAGTTATGTATAACTTCAATCTTAGCATTGGGTTTGGCCAAAGAGTTTCTTCAGGTTTTTCCATAACATTGTATGGAGAAACCTGAACAAATTTTTTGGGCATCAAAATACTTAATTTGTGTTACTTCCATTCTGAGATTTCCCTGGGCCTTCCACGTGGAACTATGCCTTCTGGAATACGTTTTTTGTGATGGTTCAATGGGATTGTTGGGGGAATGTGTAATTTCCTCAGTCTGTCTCATTGCAACAAAAAATCCTCCTTTGAGAAGGAAGTTGGCAGAAATTCCTGGGTCGCACTCTAATTGCAACCCCCCTTCTTCATGTATGCCTTAAAAAAATTATTTCTACACCTCTGCCACTTCTCCCCATTCTCCTTGCTTGATTTGTAATATTAACCATAACTTCAGGTTCTCAGTTTAGACTCGAATTCCTTTGCTTTCACATTACTCAATCACTGAGTCTAATGAATTCTGTCTCAAAAATATTTCTTCAGTACAGATTTCTCTACCTCAGGGCCAGCACCTGATGTAAGCCACTGGGATTCCTTGGTCTCCTGCAATATTTTTCCAGTGGATCTGTCCACACTCACTCTTGCTTACTTCCAAATGATTCTCCACAAAACTTCCAGAAAGCCTTTGAACACATGAATCTGCTCTCATTTTCTTGCATAAGCTATTTCAGTGGCTTTCCTTGTCAAATATCCTTAATTTCACTCTGGAACAAAAGATTGTGTGAGAACACCACATTCTCCCTTAACTCTTTGGCCTTCATTACAATCTCAAATTATGAGTTTCTCATACTTCCTAAGTTACCGTGGAATCATTTCCTCACCTTCTTTTTTATTCTTGTTAATATCCTTGCCACACAAGTTTCTTTCACCTTGGATAATTTCTATATATCTTTTTATAAAGAACTTTACTATCAGATATTTGTGGATATCTGCTCTGAACACAAATTATGTTTCCATGGTGTCTGCATGTGTATAGACATGTATTTTTGTGGGGGTGTGTGTGTGTTCTTCCTGTATCCTACTTTTTCATGGTGCTTATCTACTACAAGTATATGTATAATTAATTTTTAATGTCTATCTTACACTGTTTTATCAAATAATTTTATATTGTTTTTTATTTTTATATTGTTTTTTAATCAAACAATATTTTATATTGGCAAGGGAGTATGTCTGCCTTAACTTCATTTTGTGCCATCAAGAGCCTGCATCATAGCAGTTTTCTCTCTTTTTCTCTTTTCCTTTCCTTTCTTCCAGTCACTTTTCTTTCTTCCTTAACAATATCATTTGGACCTAAATAAATACATGTTACTAAGTGAAAGTTGAGGTACATAAGGAATCTGGAGTTTGAGAATAAATATCAAAAATCCAAACAGTAACAATTGACTAGTGACCAAAAGATGAAATATGTGATTAAATTGAAAGAGAAGTAAAAGCAGAGAGATCTACTAATCAAAGTATCAATAATCCTTTTTAGAAATTAACATTCTGAAAAATCCATGTGGGTTAAAACTTTCATTTTCATTTATTGCTGCCAACTGAAAATTATTCCTCTCTGTCTGCCTCTATAAGGATGAAGTCACTAGCCACTGCAGTTGTTGATTTTCTACAATCCTTGAAAGGAGTTCAGGGTGCAGATTAGGAATGAGACACTGTGAACTCTAGGAAAAAAACCGGCAGAATGGGCCTTAAGGTAGTTAAATATTTTCAGAAGATTTTATGAGCTCAATTTATTGCATTTTCTCATATTAAAATCATTAACACTAGTATTATTAACAAATTATTAACAAATCATTAACAAATCATACTATTAACAAACCATTAACATAAGCATTAAAAATCAACAGAGACGTCTGCTCCTCATGACTAGCAGCAACCTTTTACCAAAATATGTGCTGAATTCATGTATTCCCCCTTCATCAAAATCACATATATACAAAATCACACATATATACTCCCCCAACCCTTGGGAGCAGTTCCTCAGAGATATCTATGAGGCTGTCTCCCAGGCTATAGTACTCATTTGGCCCCCCGATATAAAAATATAAAACTTAACTCAGAACTCTCATGTTGTGCTTTTTTTTTAAAAGTCTACATTGTAGAAAAATATACATTTTGAAGTATTACTTACTCTTCCAATACTCAAACACAACTGTTGCTTTAAAGCCATCATTGCCCCTTATGTTGGTTCCCACATGTGTATGGCTTTTTAACTAATTAAAACTGTGGTAGAGGTTTGTTTTGTTTTCTGAATTTTTTGTGTGACCTTAGCATAAACATTTTGCTACATAGTGTTAATAATAACCATTTTCGTAAGGGCATGGAGAAGGCAATGGCACCCCACTCCAGTACTCTTGCCTGGAAAATCCCATGGATGGAGGAGCCTGGAGGGCTGCAGTCCATGGGGTCATGAAGAGTTAGAAACGACTGAGCAACTTCACTTTCACTTTTCACTTTGCATGCATTGGAGAAGGAAATGACAACCCACTCCAGTGGTCTTGCCTGGAGAATCCCAGGGATGAGGGAGCCTGTAGGCTGCCGTCTATGGGATCGCACAGAGTCGGACACAACTGAAGCGACTTAGCAGCAGTAGCAGCAGCAGTAAGGGCATACTGTTCCCCTGAATTAATGTTCTACAGTTTACTAACTGTTCCCTGATTCCTAGCTATTTTTCTTTCAAATTTTCCCTATTAAAAATAAGTCTACTGTAATAGCTGGCTTAATGGATATATATTTTTCAAAGTCTTTAACATTCCCCTAGGTTCATCTTCCAAGAGAGATATTAATGAATCTTAAGGTATGAACATTATTATGGATCTAAAAATAAACTTCAAATGCTTTATGTGAAGCTTTCTAAAGCCATTGTTTAAACTTGGAATAAACATAGAATATAGATGGCACAAAAGTGTGTCAAACTTGATGTCACATGTACAAGTAGAGAAAATAGGAATTCAAGTTAAACTGAGTGCTTGGCCTAGAAACCTAGCCTCTGTAAATTAATGAAGTTCCTTCCTTTATCTTCCCTCCTCCCTTCCCCCATCCCTTACTCCCTCTTTGTTTCTTTTTTCATCTGCTGTTATTGTTGATAGTCTGCAAAGCCATCCTAATCTATTTGAAATTAGCTTTCCAAAAGGCAAAATTGCTGTTTGAGAAGATAACATTCAAAACGATCCCTGTGCATCAGGTCGTCTATTGTGAGACAGACTGAATTATGCATTGAGTTGCTAGGGACTGAATAATACTATTTCAAAAACCTTTTTTTTTTTTTCCCCTCCAGTACTTTTAAAAATAGGCACTGATAAGTAGAAAGAATTTAAGATTTCCTCTCTATTTATTTCATGCTTTGTTTCCTTCTAGTCTTCTTTCTTACACTCTTTTTTTCCTTCAGTTTTGTGTATGTGTGTGTATGTGTGTGTGTGTGTGTGTTAGTTTCTCAATTGTGCCTGACTCTTTGTGACCTCATGGACTATAGCCCACCGGGCTTCTATGTCCATGGAATTCTGTAGGTAAGAATACTGGAGTGTGTTGTCATTTTCTTCTCTAGAGGATCTTCCAAACCCAGGGATTGAACCCAGGTCTCCTGCATTTCAGGTGTGTTCTTTACCATCTGAGCCACCAAGGAAGCCCTTTTCCTCAGTTACATTCCTTCAGATACATTCTTAAAACAAAAATAATATATACTAATTGTGTTCTTGATGTTTAATTATAAGAAAGAGCCTCATCAGTACAGCAAAGTGACTTTGCATTTCAGAACACATTAACTTTCATCAGAAATATTCCTGCCAAAGACCTTGTTTTGCTAGTGCTTTAATTTTCTTTAAGCCTAATTTTCTTTCTCTGTTTGTTATGTAATGGAGCTTCTGAAAACACTGACAATCTCTGCTCATTTTGCCTTGAGCTAGCATGGGATTTTTTTTTTTTAAGGAAGTGCAATTGCTGAGAAAAGTTAATGGATAATTCAGCAGCAATTTTGCAATAGCAAAAGTAAAGAAAAAAGGAATGTATGAAGAGTAAAAAGCTCAGGATATAAAGGGTGAATGGTTAAAACATGTATTGGAATGTTGACTCAAAAACACTGATGATAAAGATTTAAAAGAACATATAGTCTCAGTTTTAATTATGTATATTAAAGATCGTAATTCTTTAGAATATGTCCCCAGATGTCTATAGAAACAATTACATTTTAAATGATCAGTGGTAAACTAAACATTCTGTTTATGAGCATTAGTGAAAGGGTAAACCAAAAAATAATTTTAAATTTTAAGCATTATCCCCACTCTGTTAAACAACTTTTGAGCAATTGAGAATCTTGTTTAAAAAAAAAAAAAAAGAAGGAAACTATATAAATGTAAATTTAGTGAAATGATCAGATCCTATGCAGAATTTTCTACACAGAAAAAAGCAGCATAAATATTGATCCCAGGCTTAGCAAAGACGTCATAATGCATATGTGTATATGTAACATAACCTACAGATCTTCACGGGGTTTATCTTTCCAGCCTCCCTTCATGCTACCCACATACCTACTCCCTCCACTTGAACTCACTCACCTTAAATTTCTCCCTGCTCCTTTCTATGCCTTGTTCTCATTGTAATGTCTCTTTCTATTTATATTCTAAGAGTGTAAACTTTATTTCTCAAAGATATATCTCAAAATTAAAGACAGTTTGGAGACAATTTCAAATATGGTTACATGCAAAAACCCTAGATAAATATTTATAAGTTATATCCTTTTAATGTTACATGCTGTTTATATTGAAGCAAAATTTGACTTAAGGTAAAAGTCATGTGGCCTTATTTATTTCCTTCATAACATTATAAATGTTGCTCATCTGAATTATGGAACTATTGACTTCTACTATCGAAAAATATGAGATGTCTTTTACATGAAATGTAACTCTGACAATGTTTTGGCCAGAGTACAACCAATGAGACAGAGCAATAAGAAATATATTTTAAGAGATTTGTTTCAAGGAATTTTCTTATACGCGTGGGGACCAGCAAGGAGAAACCCAAAAGCCAGAGGCCACAGCAAGGGCAAGATGGCCATCAGGAATAATTGAAGCTGCTTTCCATGGCCAGTTTCTTCTTTAAGAGTTCTGCTCTTAAGGCCTTTCAATAGACTGAACAAGGCTCACCCAGATTAACTGGGATAATGTCACTTAAAAACAATGGACTGTGGAATTTAATCACATCTAAAAAATGTCTTCACTACAACGCCTAAATTACTGTTTGATTAACTGAGGGGGCAACAGCCTAACAAGTTAAAACTTTAAACAGTCACAGTCAACCCCTTCCCCCCGACCCGAGCCCATCAACTGGGGCATGCACACACATCTCTTTTAAACCAATTCTTAAATAAAGACAATAACTAAGAATAACTAAGTCATACTTCCACAAAACATGATACAACCATCCTGCCTAAGTCCACAAACAGGCTAATTCTCTGTCTAGAAGAGGATACAAAGTCTTGACATGGTGCTTTAAATTAAATACTGAGCTATAAGTTAATTATTTCGTGCCTCTTAGATGACAAGGGAATAAAATATAGAAGAAAGTATCAAGTGTGTATAATACACATATATGTATGTATATACAACATATAACACGCACACACGCACACACAGGCTCCTCTGGTGGCTCAGTGGTAAAGAATCTGCCTGCAGTATAGAAGACACAGGTTTGATTGCTGGGTCAGGAAGATTCCCTGCAGAAGGAAATTGCAATCCACTCCAGTACTCTTGCCTGGAAAATTGCATGGACAGAGGAGCCTGATGGGCTACAGTCCATGGGGTCACCAAAGAGTTGGACATGACTTTGTGACTAAACAATATATATACATATATATATATATGTATATATATACCCCACACACACACTCTTATAACAAAATGAGTAATACACATACCTGTTACAATCCTCGTTTCTGCAAATGGTCACATGGTTACAGATGTATTTAAAACTACTTTCTTCCCTACCAATTCCAAATACCCTTTAAAGAAGCACTTCAGCAGGTCATGGTTATGTGCCTGTGGAATTACTCAATTTCATTCCTCAAGGGACTGGGCCATTAGGAGTCTTGTCTGAAATGAATGGACATAAGTTTGAGTAAACTCCAGGAGTTGGTGATGGACAAGGAGGCCTGGCATGCTGGTGTAAACGGACACGATTGAGTGACTGAACTGAACTGAACTGAATGATTATACTTATCCATTGACTTTAATTGAAGGACATGATTATACTAAGAGGCATCATGGGGAATATTCTGTATTCCAGACATACCTTTCCTCACTCCCATTGTGTAGCGAGGACCCAGTTACCCTGTGGTAATCAGTGTCAGCAACCTGGACAGTGTAGCAACTGTCATCTTTGCCTAGTAATTCAGAGGCATGCAGAGCCTAATGTGAAGGACCAGGAACTAGGAAGCCTGGCATGCTCCATACATGAGGTTGCAGACAGTTGGACACAGCTTAGCAACTCAACAACAACAGAGCCTAATATATCCAGGTGGCATTCTAAGCTTCCAGGCAGTGAAATTACTATTGCATCTCATTGTGGATACAATATTCCCTTTAGATCTAGGGCCTCTAAGCCAGCAAGACCTAAGATCATGGGGATGGGACATAAAAACTTTTATTAGTAGATCAGTCGGTTTAACAGTGAGTGGGATTTCTCCCATTTCTGATCCTTGATTCCTGGATCAATGAATCCTAACTGTGGAAGAATCTGCCCCATAGAATAAAAGCCTATTTAGACTGTATACAGCCTCCCAGAGCAGACTGCCTAGGTCCTATAAGGTATTGCCATCTATGTGGCACTATAACTGAGCCTTAAGAAACTCTTTAACTGTTCATTTCAGGATCATGCAAACATGGTAAGATCAGTGAATTTCATGAGCATGGGTACACTGACATTTTACTTGTTGTCAAGTGAATTCCTCACTCAGAAGCAGTGCTATATGGAGTATCTTGATAGAGGACGAAGCATTCTCTAGGTCCATGGTAGTAGCTTTGGCAGAGGCATGGATTTTTCTTTCCTGTACTCGATATCCAGAAAGTGATTAGTCCGCTAGTCATGTCTGACTCTTTGTAGCCCAATAGACTGTTAGCCTGCCAGGCTCCTGTCCATGGGCATTCTCCAGGCAAGAATACTGGAGAAGGTTGCTATTCCCTTCTCTAGGGGATCTTTCCAACCCAGGGATCAAACCCAGATCTCCTGTATTCCAGGCAGACTCTGAGTTACCAAGGAATCCCTGTTCTGGCAGGAAGTGTCTATTCTAGCAAGAGTAAAGTTCTGCTTTGTCTGTGATGGAAGCTGTCCAACAGAGCTGGCAGATCAACTTGAGGATCCAGTTTTATTTTGGGGGACCCAGTTTTATTCTCTATATCTGACAGAGTGGACAATCAGCAGAAGCTGTAGTCAGGCTGCCCTTATGGGTGAATGTCTATGTTGCTAAACTTATGTATATCCATTCCTTGCCACCATGGTCAATCTGGTCATGAGCTCACCAGGCAATGACAGAGGTAGCTAGAGGAAGAAACTGACTTGTATTCAAAGAATGGGTACTTTCATCCACTTGCTTTTCAAATCTTCCTCAACTGAGGTCACCATGTCATGAACAGTCATATAGCATAGAAATATCTTCCCACTCACCATGAATAGTGGTATATCCACATGCCTCTTCCTCAGATTTCCCTGTCACCAGCTTTATTAGTCATATTCCTACCAAACTCTCACCACCCAGCCAAATTACTAACCAGAACCAATGAGTTGCTATAGATTGGTGTCTCTGATCATCTGCTTCTGGGAGAATGAACAACTAAGTACAATGCCCAACATTCTACCGTCAGGAAGGACCTCTCTTCATTGTTGTCCTTTGGGATGTCCCAGAATTGGGCTACAGTACTACAACTGCCCACCTTCAGGTGGCGCCTGGATATCTTACAGAACCATCCAAAAGAGAATTGTTTTTCTTCTTCAGTCAGACTATATATGAGACACATCTTCATAGAGATGTGTCTATAAGATCATTAGTATGGGCTTCAAAAGTGAAGGCAATGCAGTAGTGGGGACCAAGGGCATCTGGGCCACTTTTACATGCAACTAACCTGTGCCTTTAGATTCTGTGCAAGCATAATCTTATATATACTATTCCCAGTGGGTAATGGACTACTTGTTCAGTTCAGTCTCTCAGTCATGTCTGATTCATTGCAACTCCATGGAATGCCTGTTTGACATGCTCAAATTTATAGCTTCAAGGGTCAGACAATATCAATTCATGATTGCTACATTCGTGCAAAATCTCCATATGCGCCACTATGATCTCTTTGTTCATGAGCCCACTGGGCACGGAGAAGAGTGGAAAAAGGCTGACTGGCACCCACAGAATGAGTAATCCTATACATTTGGTTAGTACGATCTGCTGCAGAAGTCGCTATTTTGTGAGCATTCACGGGTACCTCATGTTGCCTGGGTAACTTGGTGAGTCATGGATACACATTCAGTGTGTCTAAAAAAAACCCCATTAGTAAACCAAAAGCTGTTTCTCAAATTGAGAGTAGTTATGTGTAGAGGATATCAGGGTTTTGTTCCAAACACCTAATGCACATGCTGTGTTTAACCTAAAGAAGCGTGCCAAAGGTATCAAACTTCCAGCATTATTGAATTTTTTAGATCATATGGTCCAAGAGTTATATGGTTTGCATGGCAGGCCACACCTGTTGCAAAGACTTCTCTTATTCTTGTGCCTCACTCAAAATAGTTTGTTAGTCATTTGGTAATGAGTCACAGTAGCATAAAAAATTAGAAATATATTATCTTCATATTTCATGGAGGCCCATTATCTATTGTCCTTCTTTTGTTGCAGGAGAGCCAGATCTGCTACTTATTATTCACCTTGGAAGGGATATTTTAATATGTCCCACACCAACTGTTGTTGTTCATTTACTCAGTCATGTCCAACTCTTTGAGACCCCATGGACTGCAGCATGCCAATGGACCCCTAGAAATATAATTAAGATAACAGGCCCCTGAGATTTTTTATATATTTGCCACTGACACATATATGTCTAATATATCGGTATAATTGCTACTTCCTGCTCACCAGGTCCAATTGGCATAATATCTGTGTAATGAACCAGTATGATATCTCATGGAAGAAAAAGACAATCAAGGTACCCATGGAGTAAATTATAATTCAGGGCTGGGAGTTGATATATCTCTTAGGTAGAACAATAAGGATAATAGTATTGCTGGCCTTGCCAGCTGAAGGCAATATTTAACGACAAATATTCAGCAAAGGACATCTGCCATCAATGGCTATGAAGCAGTTTTAGGGGATATGCTGGTTCGCTCCAGCAACAAAATAACATGGAGAAAAACAGCTACAGTTGGAGACTACCACTTGATTAAGCTTATGATAATCTACACTTGTTCTCCAAGATCTACTTTCTGCACAGGCCAAACAGGTGAGCTGAAATGCCATGGTGGAAATCACCGCAGTGCACCCTTTAAGTCCTTGATGATGGCAATCCTTGAAATTCCTCCAGGGATGCATATGGCTTTGGTTTACTTTTGTCTTAGGAAAAGGCCATTCTAGAGGTTTCTACTTGGTCTTTCTCACCATTAAGAGACCTTACTCCATAATTTGGGGAACTAATATGGAATTTCTGCCAGTTGCTTAGTAGGTCTATTACAATTAAGCCTTCTGGGACTGGGGAAATCACAATATGTTTATTAGAAAAACTAAACTATAAGATTTATCTGGAAAAAATTACACTGATCACCTCACCTCCATAGTCTCCTCTCTAAATGATGGACACAATGATGTTTTATGTCTCCAGGAATTAATTTCAGTTCTAAGATAGTGTTCAGTAATCTCTCAAAAGTAATATTTCTCTATTCCTGTAACATGACTGTAAGTCCTGTGGGAACAACAGAGAAAAAGGTGAACAGCACTGACTTGGGCAGTATAGCAGGATCCTACCTCAAGTGGAGTTCTGTGTCTATAAACTGGCTCAAGTCTGGGAGTTGATTGAGAGACCATAACCCAGTGTTTCAGTGTTTAAGTTGTACTTCTATGCACTTAATATAGAATTCTTCTCCTTCAGTTCAGTCACTCAGTCATGTCCAGCTCTTTGAGATCCCAAAATCGCAGCACGCCAGGCCTCCCTGTCCAACACCAACTCCTGGGGTTTACTCAACTCATGTCCATCAACTCGGTGACGCCATCCAACCATCTCATCCTGTCATCCCCTTCTCCTCCTGCCCCCAATCCCTCCCAGCATCAGAGTCTTTTCCAATGAGTTAACTCTTCGCATGAGGTGGCCAAAGTATTGGAGTTTCAGCCTCAGCATCAGTCCTTCCAAAGAACACCCAGGACCAATCTCCTTTAGGATGGACTGGTTGGATCTCCTTGCAGTCCAAGGGACTCTCAAGAGTCTTCTTCAACACCACAGTTCAAAAGCATCAATTCTTCAGCGCTCAGCTTTCTTCACAGTCCAACTCTCACATCCGTACATGATCACTGGAAAAACCATAGCCTTGACTAGATGGACCTTTGTTGGCAAAGTAATGTCTCTGCTTTTGAATATGCTATCTAGGTTGGTGAAAACTTTCCTTCTGAGGAGTAAGTGTCTTTTAATTTCATGGCTTCAATCACTGTCTGCAGTGATTTTGGAGCCCCCAAAAATAAAGTCTGACACTGTTTCCACTGTTTCCCCATCTATTTCCCATGAAGTGATGGGACCAGATGCCATGATCTTAGTTTCCTAATGTTGAGCTTAAAGCCAACTTCTTCACTTTCCTCTTGCACTTTCATCAAGAGGCTTTTTAGTTCCTCTTCACTTTCTGCCATAAGGGTGGTGTCATCTGCATATCTGAGGTTATTGTTATTTCTCCAATCTTGATTCCAGCTTGCGCTTCTTCCAGCCCAGCATTTCTCATGATGTACTCTGCATAGAAGTTCAAGAGGCAGGGTGACAATATACAGTCTTGACGTACTCCTTTTCCTATTTGGAACCAGTCTGTTGTTCCATGTCCAGATCTAACTGTTGCTTCCTGACCTGCATATTGGTTTCTCAAGAGGCAGGTCAGGTAGTCTGGTATTCCCAACTCTTTCAGAATTTTCCACAGTTTATTGTGATCCACACAGTCAGAGGCTTTGGCATAGTTAATAAAGCAGAAATGGATGTTTTTCTGGAACTCTCTTGCTTTTTCCATGATCCAGCATATGTTGGGAATTTGATCTCTGATTCCTCTGCCTTTTCTAAATCCAGCTTAAACATCCAACTTAGAAGTTCACATTTCACATATTGTTTAAGCCTGACTTGGAGAATTTTGAGCATACTTTACTAGCCTGTGAGATGAGTGCAATCGTGTGGTAGTTTAAGCCTTCTTTGGCATTGCCTTTCTTTGGGACTGAAATGAAAACTGACCTTTTGCAGTCCTGTGGCCACTGCTGAGTTTTCCAAATTTGCTGGCATATTGAGTGCAGCACTTTCACAGCATCATCTTTCAGGATTTGAAATAGCTCAACCGGAATTCCATCATCTCCACTAGCTTTGTTCATAGTGATGCTTTCTAAGGCCCACTTAAATTCACATTCCAGGATGTCTGGCTCTAGGTGAGTGATCACACCATCGTGATTATCTTGGTCATGAAGATC
This sequence comes from Budorcas taxicolor, assembly GCF_023091745.1. Lineage (NCBI taxonomy): Eukaryota > Metazoa > Chordata > Mammalia > Artiodactyla > Bovidae > Budorcas > Budorcas taxicolor. Next base: position 58,483,950 of record NC_068921.1, on the reverse strand, counting down.
TTTTTTGTACAGTTCTGTGTATTCTTGCCACCTCTTCTTAATATCTTCTGCTTCTGTTAGGTCCATACCATTTCTGTCCTTTATCGAGCCCATCTTTGCATGAAATGTTCCCTTGGTATCTCTAATTTTCTTGAAGAGATCTAGTCTTTCCCATTTCTTGTTTTCCTCTATTTCTTTACATAGATCACTGAGGAAGGCTTTCTTATCTCTCCTTGCTATTCTTTGGAACTCTGCATTCAGATGTTTATATCTTTCCTATTCTCTTTTGCTTTTTGCTTCTCTTCTTTTCACAGCTATTTGTAAGGCCTCCGCAGACAGCCATGTTGCTTTTTTGCCTTTCTTTTCCATGGGGATGGTCTTGATCCCTGTTTCCTGTACAATATCATGAACCTCATTCCATAGTTCATCAAGCACTCTATCAGATCTAGGCCCTTAAATCTATTTCTCACTTCCACTGTATAATCATAAGGGGTTTGATTTAGGTCATACTTGAATGGTCTAGTGGTTTTCCCTACTTTCTTCAATATAAGTCTGAATTTGGCAATAAGGAGTTCATGATCCTGGCCACAGTCAGCTCTCGGTCTTGTTTTTGCTGACTATATAGGGCTTCTCCATCTTTGGCAGCAAAGAATATAATCAGTCTGATTTTGGTGTTGACCATCTGGTGATGTCCATGTGTAGAGTCTTCTCTTGTGTTGTTGGAAGAGGGTGTTTACTATGACCAGTGCATTTTCTTGGCAAAACTCTATTAGTCTTTGACCTGCTTCATTCCATATTCCAAGGCCAAATTTGCCTGTTACTCCAGCTATCTTGACTTCCTAATTTTGCATTCCAGTCCCCTATAATGAAAAGGACATCCTTTTTGGGTGTTAGTTCTAAAAGGTCTTGTAGTTCTTCATAGAACTGTTCAGCTTTAGCTTCTTTTGTGTTACTGGTTGGGACATAGACTTGGAATACTCTGATATTGAATGGTTTGCCTTGGAAACAGAGATCATTCTGTCGTTTTTGAGATCGCATCCAAGTATTGCATTTTGGACTCTTTTGTTGACCATCATGGCTACTCCATTTCTTCTGAGGGATTCCTGCCCACAGTAGTAGATATAATGGTCATCTGAATTAAATTCCCCCATTCCAGTCCATTTTAGTTCACTGATTCCTAGAAAGTCAACGTTCACTCGCCATATCCTGTTTGACCGCTTCCAATTTGCCTTGATTCATGGACCTGACATTCCAGGTTCCTATGCAATATTGCTGTTTACAGCATTGGACCTTGCTTCTATCACCAGTCACATCCACAACTGGGTATTGTTTTTTCTTTGGCTCCATTCCTTGATTCTTTCTGGAGTTATTTCTCCACTGATCTCCAGTAGCATATTGGGCACCTACCGACCTGGGCAGTTCCTCTTTCAGTATCCTGTCATTTTGCCTTTTCATACTGTTCATGGGGTTCTCAAGGCAAGAATACTGAAGTGGTTTGCCATTCCCTTCTCCAGTGGACCACATTCTGGACTTATATGCACTTGACCTTGAACTCTTCTCCTTGCTGCTGCTAAGTTGCTTCAGTCGTGTCCAACTCTGTACGACTCCATAGATGGCAACACACCAGGCTCCCCCGTCCCTGGGATTCTCCAGGCAAGAACTCCGGAGTGGGTTGCCATTTCCTTCTCCAATGCATGAAAGTGAAAAGTGAAAGTGAAAGTGAAGTCACTCAGTCCTGTCCAGCTCTTCACAACCCCATGGACTGCAGCCTACCAGGCTCCTCTGACCATGGGATTTTCAGATCAAATAAGAATTTAGTAGCCTTCTCTTTTATTTCTTGTTTAAGGTTACCATACTCAACTAAAATCACCATACCTCTCTGTGAGTCAGATTATTCTACTTGCTTTGATTCTACTGTCTATTAAGTTAAACACATCTACCTTACCCTTTCTGCTTAGATACCATGGTATATCCTGTGCCTCTGCAATCACAGTATCCCCATTGCATTTAGGAAACCCAGTTATATGGAAGCAGTTCTCACTGTAAGTTATGATAAGCTGAGAACAGCAGCCATGGGCTTTTCAACAATTTTGAAGCTTTCCTTGCAACTTTTTTTCTCAGTTTTAGTGGAAAATGTCTCCTCTGCACCATTCAGGATACAGGAGCAGTTCTAACATGATAAATTCACTCTAACACCCCAAGATCCCTAAGCCTTAAACCATTTCCCTTTATAGTATTGACTGATAGGGCAATTCTGGTGTATGATACCATAGGATCTCAGCCCCCGAATTAGCCAAAAATAAACAAATGGGACCTAATTAAACTTAAAAGCTTTTGCACAGCAAAGAAAACCATAAACAAGACAAGAAGTTGGCTCAGAGGGTAAAGTGTCTGCCTACAATGCAGGAGACCTGAGTTTGATCCCTGGGTCAGGAAAATCTCCTGGGTCAGGAAGATCCCCTGGAGAAGGAAATGGCAACCCACTCCAGTACTCTTGCCTGGAAAGTCCCATGGATGGAGAAGCCTGGTAGGCTACAGTCCATGGGGTCACAAAGAGTCAGACATGACTGAACGACTTCACTTCTTCACTTCTTCAGAATAGGAGATTTTGCAAATGAAGCAACTGACAAAGGATTAATCTCCAAATACACAAGCAGCTTATGCAGCTCAGTATAAAAACAAACAAACAACCCAATCAAAAAAAAAAAAAGGGTGGAAGACCTAAATAGACATTTCTTCAAAGAAGATATACAGATGACCAAGAGGCTCATTAAAAGATGTTGACATCACTAATCATTTGAGAAACGCAAATCAAAAGTACAGTGAGGTATCACCTTACACTTGTCAGAATGGCCATGATCAAAAAATTAACAAACAATAAATGCTGGAGAGGGTGTGGAGAAAAAGGAATTATCTTGCACTGTTGGTGAGAATATGAACTGATACAGCCAATGTGGATTTCAGTATGGAGATTCCTTAAAAAACCAAAAATAGAACTACCATATGACCTAGCAATCCCACTACTGGACCTATACCCTGAGAAAATCATAATTTCAAGAAGACACATGTGCCCCAATGTTCACTGCAGCACTATTTACAATAGCCAGGACACCGAAGCAATCTAGATGTTCACTGACAGATGAATGGATAAAGATGTGGTACATATAGACAATGGAATATTACTCAGTCATAAAAGAAACAGAATTATGTCATTTGTAGGGATGTGGATGAACATAGAGTCTGTCACAGGGAGGGAAGTCAGAAAGAGAAAAATAAATATTGTATATTAATGCATATACATGGAATCTAGAAAAAAAAGGGGGTACAGGAAACTATTTGTAGGGAAGGAATAGAGAAGCAGACTTAAAGAACAGATATGTGGACACAGTGTAGGAAGGAGAGGTTGGGACAAATTGGGATAGTAACATTGACATATATACACACTGCCATGGGTAAAATAGACAGCTATGCATATCTATGGTTGATTCATGTTGATGTTTGACAGAAAACAAGAAAATTCTGTAAAGCAATTATCCTTCAATTAAAAAAATAAGTACATTTAAAAGCTAGCAAGTGGGAAGCTGCTATGTAGCACAAGGAGCCCAACTTGGTACACTGTGATGGCCTGGGTGGAGGGGGTGTTGGAGGGAGGTCTAAGAGGAAGAGGACATATGTATACATACAAATGTAGAACATTCACTTTGTTGTACAACAAAACTAGCACAACACTGTAAAGCAATTATAATTCAATAAAAATAAAACAAATAACAAACTAGCTAAGAGGTTCTAATCCATCAGGCTGAAATACTGAATCCAGAACATCTGCATAGTGAGCCCATATCAAAAAATTTAACCTGATCCAACTTTATGTTCCTTCCACCATTATCTTAAATTCTTATGATCCATTCCCACACATATTTTCCATATTTCTGTCAATATGTGCTTAGTTGCTCAGTAGTGTCTGACTCTTTGTGATCCCATGGACTGTAGCCCACCACACATCTCTGTCCATGGAGATTCTCCAGGCAAGAATACTAGAGTGGGTTGCCATTTCCTTCTCCATTCTGTCAATATACATTTGAAAAAGATACAATTTTTTGTGTGTTGTGCACAACTTTAAGGGTTATAAGTTGTGCCTGCCTCGTTGGGGCCCACTAAAACTTGAGTCTGGTTATAGGTCTAGAAGCAAATAGAGGTTGTGGGTGTAGGTCTCAAGGAGACTCCTTAGTGGTTTGCAAGTCAACTACCTCAGGTCCACTCAGCTTAGCTAGCATAATCTTCCTTAAAGTCAACTGATTACTAACTTTAATCACATCTACAAAATATTAATAGTTTCACAGAAGACCTGAATCAGTGTTGAAATGAATAGCTGGGGACGATAGTCTAGCCAAGTAGACATGCATAACACTGGTATCTCAGTCCCCTTCCTCTCCATGTATTCACCAGAGGCAGGCACCTCACCTAGTTTCAGCCATTCACAGTCCTTCCCCAAGGACTCTGTAAACGTAACCATGAGACTGTTTCTTTCCAATCACTGAAGATACGGTGTACAGTCTGTGTGCTGCAATTACCTGTTTTAGGACCAGCAAAGCCTAAAATTACAAAACAATCACTGACAGTGAGAGGGGAAAATAAAGAAGGAACAGATATATGAATCAGAGAGCACTGACTCTGCTGGAGTAGTTTCTGGTTGTTCCTAAGGATCAAGCACATTCATATCCTTGAATTCCTTGACAGATACTGCGATCCTGGCAATACATTTCTCTTTTGCTTAACATTACTTAAACTGTGTTTCTGTCACTTGCAGTAAAGAATATTCTAATTTCATGAGGTTTTCAAACAAACTATTTGAGAGAAAAAAGTACTATGGAAAAGTGTAATGTAATGAATAAATAAAAAGCAAAGCAAAACATTTTGACCAAAAGAAGAAGAAAAAAATAGACAATGAAGTGTGATTCAAAGTCTACCCTCTGAATTCAGATATAACTGCTTTAAACCACATCAGCAGTGTATGTGTACTTCCATTTATTAACTGAAACATTTCACTGGGTACCTCTGATGCATCAAGTACCATCCTCAACATGTTAGGAGTACTCAATCCTACTCACACAGAGCTTAAAGGCTGACAAATATTTCATATTTATGATTCTCAGAATCCTATGTGGAGACTAAGACTGATGTTAAGTGCCTTACATAATTACAGTCAGTAATTATGCCATCTTCGTAGACATAGTAAGAACATGAAATAAGATATTGCAAACCAAGTCCTTAGCAACGTTGCCTATCCCATAAGTGAGTATTTATTAAATGTTAATAAGTAAATGACCTCATTTCTAATATTAAGGAGTTAGTTGAAGTTATATCTAAAGTCATTTTCAGCTTAGACAATCATGATTATGTTGGGGACTAGGTGCTGCCAACACTATCTTTCATTCTCCTTTTCCTTCTTAATCAAAGATTTCTAATTTTATTCAGCATGGCAATATGCCCATTAAAAAGATTACATTTTTCAAGATCCCTTTGCAGGTTGGTATGGTATAACTGTAAACTTAATTCTGGTCAAAAAATCTATGCAAAGTGTTGAGTTGTTCTGTTGAGAAAGTTCCTTAATAAAATGTGGGACAGGAATTCTGTACCTTTTTTGCCTTTCCTCCCTTCCTCTCCTTTCCTTTCTGGAAATTCTATGTTACAGATGAAGCTGCAGCAGCCATCTTGTAAACTTTCAGGTGGAAATGACTCATTATGGATGATGAAGCAAAAAGACAGAAGGAACCTTGGACTGAATTGATTGCACACAGCTCCCAAGTCAACTAGCAACTGCTTACCTTTGCAGTTCTTTCATGTGAAAGAATAAACCATATAGAGTCTAATCTTTGTACCGTGGTGTCTATTATAGAGCAAAATGTAATTTATAACTGACAAAGTAATTTTTAGGGAATAACAAGTGAAAGCCAGCATAAATAAAGATGTCAAAAGTCAGAAGGGAATAAGGACCAACTTCAGTTAAGGAAATGGCAACCCACTCCAGTACCCACTCTATTGCCTGGAAAATCCCATGGATGGAGAAGCCTGGTAGGCTACAGTCCTTGGGGTCGCAAAGAGTTGGACATGACTAAATGACTTCACTTTCACTTTCAGTTACAAATGGGCTTCCCTAGTTGCTCAGGCAGTAAAGAGTCCACCTGCAATGCAGGAGATCCAAGTTTAATCCCTGGATAGGGAAAGATCTTCTGGAGAAGGGAATGGAAACCCACTCTAGTATTCTTGCCTGGAGGATTCCATGGACAGAGGAGTCTGGCATGTGGGCTACAGTCCATGGAGTCACAAAGAGTCACACAGGACTGAGGGACTAACTTTTCAGATACAAATAGTTATCGGCATGTCCATTCTCCTCAGTGATTTCCTCTATGTAAGTCTAGCTCCAACTTGAAAAAGGAATTTGAGTTAACAAGGGGACAGGCACTAAGATATTATCATATACATTTTAAGGGACAAATATAAAATGCTTACTAAAAAACTGTTAGAAGTCAAGACTAAAGAACACACGTCAATCAAGAGATAAAGAGCTACTTGCATCTAAAGGTTAAAGCATTTAAACCCTAGGATCTGGAAATACCCTGCCGGTACTGGTAAACTTCCTTGGCATTTTTCTTGTCATTTAAAATCTTCACAGCATGTAATGTATTGGCTTTATTCTTCTTGCTCTATAGGAGATTAGAAGATGGTAAAAGGACTAGAGAGAGAGAAGGGAAAAGAGAGGCAGCAGGGAGATAAGACCTCTCCGATGGTGGCATACAACACAAAGACTCACGGGGCACAAGTGTAGACATTTATGGCAAAACCAATACAGTATTGTAAAGTAAAATAAAGTAAAAATAAAAATTTAAAAAAAAGGGGGGTAAGTATTGACTTTCCAGGTGGCTCAGTGGTTAAAGAAACTGCCTGCAATGCAGGAACCACAGGACACCAGGGGTTCAAACCCTGGGTCAGGAAGGTCTCCTGGAGGAGGGCATGGCAATCTATTCCAGTATTCTTGCCTGAAGAATCTCATGGAGAGAGGAACCTGCTGGGCTACAGTCCGTAGGATTGCAGACAGCTGGACACAACTGAGCATGCAGGCATGCACACGTATGTATTTATATACATATATATGTCAATATTCAATGTTTTTAAAACTAGAGACAGAACCAGCTTCACTTTAAGCAGATAATGTGTATCCTTTCCTTTGAGAACTATTTCTGATGTTGAAATGGGAGAATGAGTCCCCCTACTTCTCCTGTTACTTCATCTCTTCCTTTCCTCCTTTCTCCTCCCTTCTTTCTTTCCCCACCAACCCACCCCATGCTTCCTCTGGTGGGTTAGCATACATTTGAAAATTCTGCTATTTCCTGGCATTAAACACCCTTTTACAAAAATTGACATCTGGAAAAGAAATGAACCCATAAAATGCTATCAGCATAACTTACCTAAGTAAATTTTAAAGCCAGATAAACGCTTCTCTCATTTTGAAAGTCAAGATTAAAAAATTAATTAAAATTAAGGAATAAAAGGCTAATTATATACATGAAAGGACCAGCATCATGTATTATAAAAACCTAACTGGGCTTTTAAAGGAGTGATTGCCTTTTGATATTCTTTCCCACCTGCTCTGCATTTTTTGTTTGTTTCGACTTGGCGCTGCTACTGTGCTTCTGAGATGACTTTCTCCCTCCTTTATATATTGGTTCATCAGCCCATCTCCTCCATGAATTTTCCTCTGAGGACCCAACAATAAGATGTCTTTCCCTTTTCCAAAGGCTAATCGCAGTTAGTGCTTGACACCACAGACTCCTCAGAGACAATTAGTATCTAATAGTTAAGAAGACAAGTCAGACTGTCTGGGTTTATATTTCAGTATGGGGATCTTAGTCAAATTACATAAACTCTAAGATTCAGTTGTTGTTTTTTTTTTTCTTTTGCACAATAAACATAATAATATTACTATCCCCTTATATCTGTTGCAAGGATTAAAAGAGGAAATATATAAGATATGCATAGCACAGTGCCTAGCACATAGAAAATTCAGTAAAAGCCAATTCTTATTTAGATCATGTTAATAGTCATGTGTTTAATCTCTTTAACTTAGACATCAAACTCCTAGAAGACAGGGAGTCTTCTCAATATATACTATCTTTATGACTTATCATATTGCCTGATACACAGAGAACACTCAATTTATAATTGTGGAATCATCCATGGTCAACATTATCTTTTGAAATACATAATGATAATGACACTAGCAAGTTATTATTTTTTTAAAAATGTTTAGTGAACATCTTAGTCATTATTCTAAGAACAGGAAATATATTAGCATATAATACAGGAAGGGAAAAAGCCCCTTCAGTTTTACAGATTATCAAAACCAAAATTTCCTTATCTTTGGATTCAGATTTATCATACTTGCTTCAATGACACTTCTCTACAAAATTGCTTGAAATCTCCTGCAGTATCACAATAAGATAACCTATCTTGTTAGAATTGCAAATAGGCTCTAGACTAAAGTACACCTATCTTTCCTGAGAATAAAGTCCTCAAATATTAGTGCCTCTTTAATGTCAGTATATGTCACAGTTGGTGCTTTGTTCACATAGCATGCAGTAATAGAATGACAGTACAGAAGGTTCCTTGGAGCAATAGGGGAGCTGTTTATCTAGGGCCAAGAGAGTCAACTCAGTCACATGAGCATGGAGGGATATGTACAATTCACCACATTACAGCCAGAAGGATACCTTTAAAACACTCCATGTTTGACCACTTCCCTGCTCAAAACTTCTAATGACTCTCCATTACAGTCCCAATGAAATCCAAATTTTTACCATGATCCTTTGCTATTTCTTCATTTTCATTCCCTACAAAATCTCTTTTTCCACTCAAAATATAAACCCCATCAGGGAAAGTATTACTTCATCAATCGCTTCATCCTCAATTCTCAAAACAATGCCTGGTTGAATATATGTAGAAGTTGTTAATTTGTATCTGTTAAATAATGAATTGATGATGATCAAAAATACCCCTATTTTAGTTCTTTTCTGTAAATGAGGGTGATTCCTCAGGGCAACCTATACACATGGCATTGCTTGACATTAATTAGCTTCATAGTTTCTGGAACACTATACACAGTGAATTTAATAGCAGTGGACTTCAAAGAGAGGTACATTCACCAGATGAGGTACAAGGAGCCCTTACAAAGTTTTACAGAACCTCTAAAGTGCGGACACTCTGTCTTCCATTTAAAATTGCATCCAGGGGAAACAAGAGTTTTCTGGAGCTCATACTCAGCTGCCAATGTATCAGGAGGGGGAGTCTGGCAGACAAATTCTATGAATGCATTACAGCTGGCTTTTGGCAAGATTTGGATTTCCCTGGTGGCTCAATGGTAAAGAATCTGCCTGCATTGCGGGAGACCTGGGGTCAATCCCTGGGTCAGAAAGATCCCCTGGAAAAAGGAATGGCACCCACTCCGGTATTCTTGCCTGGAGAATTCCATGGACAGAGAAGTCTGACAGGCTACAGTCCATGGGGTTGCAAAGAGTTGGACATGACTGAGCAACTAACACTAACACAGCCTAAATTTGGTAATACTTGAGGCTATAAGGCTATTGAGTGTATATTTTCTTCAATCACAGAAAGGTAGATTCTACTGCACTTTGCAAAAAAAAAAAAAAGTATAACATATAGGAAGATCTGTGTTTTCATGCATCTGTTCACAGTGATAGGTGGCTTATAGGCTAGATTCTGAAATAGAAATACCTAGGTTTAAATAACAATGGCCCCACTGTGTTGCTATGTGATTTTACAGGACCCAATCATTAAAATGGGAGTAGTATGTAACTCTCTGTTTTGTTGTTGCTGTTGTTTCGTTCTTTGTAAGGAAACTAAAAATTACCTAATCATTATGCTCCACACAAGACCTAGCACGTAAAAGCCTCTCAATAGATGTTAGCAGTAATATTTCCCTATATGCTCTTACATATTCTTTGGAAGAGTCTAGGCTATTTGCATTCATGACTTTTACTAGTCTACATAACTTTAGAGTTCTGTTTCCTATTACCTTTTTTCATTTTTAATAGCAATTACCTTCTTTAAAAAGTGCCTGCTAAGTTGCTTCAGTCATGTCCAGCTCTGCAACCCTACAGACTGTAGCCCACCAGACTCCTCTGTCCATAAGATTTCTCAGGCAAGAATACCAGAGTGGATTGCCATTTCCTTCTCCAGGCGATCTTCCCAGCCCAGGAATTAGTCTCTTACATCTCCTGCATTAGTAGGTGGGCTCTTTACCATTAGTGCTACCTGGGAAGTCCCTTAAAAAGAGAGGCAGCTTTTTTTTTTTTTTTAATATTTGCCTTACCAAGAAAATTGCTAAATTAATTTTCAAATCTAGAATTATGGAAGTATTGGTCGAAAATCATTTTATGGTTAAGTTACTGACCATCACCAAATTAAGTTAATGTTTAAAATTCAAAAAAGCATTGACACATATTTTCCACCTGCAATACTAGGAAACATATTTACAGAGAAATCACATTTGATTTGTCAGGTCTATCTTAAATGAGAGGAAAGCACAGGCACATAAATATTGGAGAGCGAGGTTTACGCAGTACAGTAGGTTCTCAACTGTTTTCCCTGAATGATAATCTAACATCCTACATTCCTCTTCACCTAAACTAGCTAAAGCATTCACTTGTAATAGAATCTGCTTTATTTCAGCAACAATGATTAGCCTGCCTGTTTGGACAACTGCTGCAGTAAATTCAGGAGACTGACAGGGATGAAGACACTAGGACATCCGCAGAGGAAACTTCAGCTAGTTAATCAAGGTTTATTAACTGTCATGTGCAATAAACCAGTTGGCATGTTGTTCAAAAAAATACAGACAAAAAAAAATTCTTGTTTCCCCTGTTGAATAATTATATTGGGGAAATATATAATAGCAATAGGGGTTTTATATATCTGGGAATATATTAAAATACATTTTTAAGAATATCAAGAATTCAATTCTCAAAAAATTAAGAATAAATTTTAAAAAATCAAATTAATGAATAAGAATAAATTAATATTAAAAATAATTCAATTAACATATCTACAACTTGTTCTCCCTCAATAAATTAGGAATATATGTTTGATCAGATATTAGATATTGATTAAATATTATATGTTTTGTTGGTCGTTTAGTCATAAGTCATATCTGACTGTTTTTCAACTCCATGGACTGTAGCCCTCCATCCTCCTCTGTCCATGGATTTTCCCAGGCAAGAATGCCAGAATGGGTTGCCATTTACTTCTCCAGGGAATATTATATATTAGAAATATTGATATGTACATATATAGTTACTTATTATGTTAAATATGACGTGCACCTATTCATATTTTATATGTAACATTTGTTGTATATCCTTCTAGTATTATCACACATAATAATATATAATAATAATACCATATTCATATATAGAAATATTGAGGGGTAAGTATCCTGAAGGAAATGATGACCTAGCATTTGAAGAGGCAATGGGTATAAATCATTAGGGATATATTTCCCCAAAGGTCATCACATAAAAAGCATTTTTGTCTCTTTTTAAATTAATTCTTACTGTACCAACAGTTATAGTTGCATCACAAATTACAATGTTGTGTTAATTTCTGCTGTATAGCAAATTGAATCAGCTATATGTGTGTATATGTATGCATGTATGTATGTGTGTATATAGTGTGTGTGTATATATATACACACATATATATATTTCCTCTTTCTTCCCATTATGGGTCACCAAAGAGCATTGAATAGAGTTTCTTGTGCTCTACGGTAGGTTCTCAGTATCTATACATTGGAGAAGGAAATGGCAACCCATTCCAGTACCCTTGCCTGGAAAATTCCATGGACTGAGGAGCCTGGTAAGCTACAGTCCATGGGGTCGCAAAGAGTCAGACTCGACTTGCCAATCCCAATCTCCCAGTTCATCCCACTTCTCTTGTCCCCTTGGTATCCATAAATTTGTTCCCTATGTCTGTATGTCCATTTCTGCTTTGCAAATAAGTTCATCTGTATCATTTTTCTAGATTTCACATATAAGTGATATTATATGATATCTGTTTTTCTGACTTACTTCACTCTATATGACAGTCTCTTGGTCCAACCACTTCTCTGCAAATGGCATAATTTTGCTTCTTTTTATGATTGAGAAATATCTGGATATTAACAGCTTATTTTGAAGGTAAAGAGAAAGTAAACTTCAGTGCTGTAAAGAACAATATTGTATAGGAACCTGGAATGTTAGGTCCATGAATCAAGGTAAATTGGAAGTGGTCAAACAGGAGGTAGCAAGACTGAACATTGACATTTTAGAAATCAATGAACTAAGATGGCCCAGAATGGGCAAATTTAATTCAGATGACCCCCATTATCTATTAACATGAGCAAGAATCCATTAAAAGAAACTGAGTAGCCCTCATAGTCAACAAGAATCTGAAATGCAGTACTTGGGTGCAATTTCAAAAACAACATAATGATTTTGGTTCATTTCCAAGGTAAACCATTCTGTACCAGAGTAATTCAAGCCTGTCCCCCAACCACTGATGCCAAAGAAGCTTAAGTTGACCAGTTCTATGAAGACTTACAAGACCTTCTATAAGTAATATCAAAAAAAGATGTCCTTTTCATCATAGGAGATTGGAATGCAAAGTAGGAAATCAAGAGATACCTGGAGTTACAGGCAAGTCTGATCCTGAAGTACAAAATGAAGCAGGGCAAAGGCTAAAAGTTTTATCAAGAGAATACACTAGTCATAACAAACATCCTTTTCCAACACAACAGACAACTTTGTACATGGACATCACCGGATGTTCAGTACCAAAATCAGATTTATATTCTTTGCAGCCAAAGATAGAGAAGCTCTATACAGTCAGTGAAAACAAGACTGGAAGCTGATTGTGGCTCAGATCATGAACTGCTTATTGCCAAATTCAGACTTAAATTGAAGAGTCAGGAAAACCACTAGGCCATTCACGTATGACCTAAACTAAATCCCTTATTATTACACAGTGGAAGTGGCAAATAGATTCAAGGGATTAGATTGAGTAGACAGAATGCCTGAAGAACTATCAACAAAGGTTCATAACACTGTACAGGAGGCAGTGACCAAAATGATCCCAAAGAAAATGAATTGCAAGAATGAAAAGTAGCTGTCTGAGGAAGCTTTATGAGTAGCTGAGGAAGAAGAGAAGCAAAAAGTAGGGGAGAAAGGGAAGGATATATCCAATTGAATGCAGAGTTCCACAGAATAGCAAGGAGAGATAAGAAAGACTTTTTAAGTGAACAATGCAATGAGGTAGAGGAAAAAAATAGAATAGGAAAGACTAGAGATCTCTCAAGGAAATTAAGGGATACCAAGGGAATATTTTATGCAAAGATGGGGACAATACAGGACAGAAATTATAAGGACCTAACAGAGGCAGAAGAGGTTAGGAAGAGCTGGCAAGAATACACAGAACTATACAAAAAAAGGTGTTAATGACCAGGATAACCATGGTGGTATGTATGCTCACTCACCTAGAGCCAGACATCCTGGGGTGTAAAGTCAAATGGGCCTTAGGAAGCATTACAACAAACAAAGCCAGTGGAGGTGATGGAATTCCAGCTGAACTATTTCAAACCCTAAAAGATGATGCTGCAAAAGTGCTCCACTCAGTATGCCAACAAATTTGGAAAAGTCAGCAGTGGCCACAGGACTGGAAAAAGTCAACTTTCATTCCAATCCTGAAGAAGGGCAAAGCCAAAGAATACACAAACTACCTCACAATTGTGCTTATTTCACATGCTGTCAAGGTAATGTTCAAAATTCTTCAACTTAGGTTTCAACAATATGTGTACCAAGAAATTCCAGATGTACAAGCTGGATTTAGAAAATGCAGAGGAACCAAAGACAAAATTGCTGACATTTTTTTGGGTCATAGAAAAAGCAAGGGAATTCTATAAAAAATATATTTCAGCTTGAATGACTATGCTGAAGCCTTTGACTGTGTGGATCACAACAAACTGTGGAAAATTCTTTAGATGGGAATACCAGACTGCCTTACCTATCTCCTAAGAAACCTGTATGTGGGTCAAGAAGCAACAGTTAGAACCTTACATGGAAAAAATGACTGGTTCAAAATTGGAAAAGGAGTATGTCAAGGCTGTATATTGTAACCCTGTTTGTTTAACTTACTGTTTGTTTAACTTATTAAGCCCAGAAAAATGCTGGGTTGGATGAATCACAAGCCAGAATCAAGATTTCTAGGAGAAATATCAATATCCTCAGATATGCAGATAATACTACTCTAATGGCATAAAGTGAAGAGGAACTAAAGAGCTTCTTGATGAGGGTGAAAGAGGAGAGTGAAAAAGCTGGTTTAAAACTCAACATTCAAAAAACTTAGATGATGGCATCTAGTCCCGTCACTTCATGGCAAATAGAAGGGGGAAAAGTGGAAACAGTGACAGATTTCATTTTTGGGGACTCCAAAATCACTGCTGATGGCGACTGTAGCCATGAAATTAAAAGCCGCTTACTCCTTGGTAAGAAAGCTATGACAAAATTAGACAACACATTAAAAAGCAAAGATATCATTTTATTGAAAAAGTTCTATATAGTCAAAGGTATGGTTTTTCCATTAGTCATGTGCAGACGTGAGAGTTGGACCATAAAGAAGGCTAAGTGCCAAAGAATTGATGGTTTCGAAGTGTGGTGTTGGAGAAGTCTCTTGAAGTCCCTTGGACAGCAAGAAAATCAAACTAATCGATCCTAAAGGAAATCAACCCTGAATATCCATTGGAAGGATTGAGGCTGAAGCTGAAACTCCAATAATTTGGCTACCTGATATGAAGTGCTGATTCACTGGAAAAGACCCTGATGATGGGAAAGATTGAAGGCAAAAGAACGGGTCGGCAGAGGATGAGATGGTTAGTTAGTCTCACTGGCTCAATGAACATGAATTTGAGCAAACTCCCAGAGATACTGAATACCAGAGATACTGGCGTCCTGCAGTCCATGGGGTTGCAAATAGTAGGATGTGACTTAATGACTGAACAGCGGTAGTGGAGTAAAGAAGTGATACCAGAGAAGATAAAGTACAAAGCGAACACTGTCAATTGGCTCTTTGACCTTTCTTTGATAGGGGGATTTAGGACCCCAGTCTATGACACCTGATTCCAAACTATCCCCCTTGAATGGCAAGGAAGTGGGACGTTCTACTTCCATCCTCTCTGACTGTCACAGGACTCTCATTGATTCAGGGCTGTTCCTAGGTGTTTTCAAGTTCTTAGCATTCCCAATGTGCCATAATGGTGGCAAAGTGGACTCAAGAGTGTCAAAGCAGTCTCTCGCAACATCAAAAACCCTCAGCAATAAAATGCTCATTATGGGAGTTGGAAGTTAGACCAGCAGATTGTAAAGATTCAGGGTGGGAGGATAAGGATCTGCTACACTGCATGGATCCACATGTGGCAGTACATCCTGGCATTGATCCCTCCAGAATGGTAACTTCTCACAGTTCTTCATTAAAAAAAAAAAAAAAGGAAGTAGAGAAGAAGGCAAGGGAGGAGAAGATTGATGCAGGTGGCAATCATATTATGGCTACTTGAAATCTTGTATCTCCTGGTGGAAGTATCTACCTTGGGAATAGGGGACTGTAGCCTAACACTGCTGATGAGAATTACAAATTGACCAGTTTGGTCACTAGGGGGCAGGGTGGTAGGGGGCCACTGCTAGATCCATGCTTTGTGTCCTGGGCAATTTTTATACATACATGGACCTACATGGGATACAGCACCATGAAATGATGAACCTGAAATGCATCAGTGCAAACTTCAGGGTGTCTGTGTGTGTGCTCAGTCCTGTCCGAGTGTTTGTGACCCCATGGACTGTAGCCTGCCTGGCTCCTCTAACCATGGGATATCTCAAGCAAGAATACTGGAATAGGTTGCAATTTCCTACTCCAGGGGATCTTCCCAATTCAGGGATTGAAGCTCCATCTCCTGAGACGCCTGCATTGGCAGGCAGAGTCTATAGCACTGAGCCACCTGGAAAGCCATAAACTGCAAGGTGTCTTCCCTCAACTGGCACATTCTATGATGCTGAGAACTACTAGAATATGACCATGTTAATTTGCCAACTGTCCACCTCCCTGTCAGTGGAGGTTCTTTTTCTTTTTTTTTTTCCCTGTGTGTAACGGACAATGTTATATGAGATCATAAGAGGATGATAAATAAGGCACTCTATAAACTCTTGGATGTTGGTGCTACAGTTAGGGACTCTAGTCAAGAAAGGCAAAACCAAACCCAGAAACTGTGTTAACGTACGTCAAAATGAATTCTCAACTCCAGTAGGGAATGGATTTAATGCAGTTAACTTGTTACCAAGGATTTGAAAGTCAAACGGAAATAAAAGCTAGAGAAGTCTCACTGAGAAAGCTTTTTCGACTGAGGTGTCCAAAATAACCATCCCTGATCACAATCGGTAGAGCATTATTGATCCATTTTTCAGGTACTTGGATAGCTGAACACAGAGGCTGGATGACCTCTCCTGGATAGTTTTTAGGGTCTCCTCAGTGAGTAGTCCTCCTTGACATGAGATGACATATCTCTGTACTCAATTCCATAGGACAATCCACATGTTTCCCAGCCAGGCTATGTAATCTCTAATTTCTAGTAGTCTTTCTGGCCTCTGACCAGTATGCCAAGATGATCAGAACTCCTTAGAAGTTCTCTCAGGCTGCTCTCCCTCCAAAGTTGATGTCTGGGTGCACTGCTCATAGCTCTATCTACTGGGAAGTTTACTCCTCATCACAGATTTGGAGGGCTACCTCTATGTGATACTCTGAGCATTCATGCACCATTTTTTTCTTGTACCTTAGGGTTCAACAATGCCATTCAAGAGCCAGGAAATTTTTTTCCTACTCTTCCATTATCTGGTCATACATAAAATATTATAGGGCCATAGTATGGTCTAAAAAGTAGATGTAACAGAGGCTAGTGACATAGTTACATGAGTAACCTAATCTAACTTGTGTCCAGTGGACCATCTCAGGACCAAATAGGTATGCACTGTTTCACTTGTGTAATGAGTTAATGCTCTGTCAGTCAAGCCTTATGACTTGACAGGTCTTTCATGTTCAGCTAAAGATGGGAGACTTCAAATGCAGAGTCTTTTTTTTTTTGGTCTCATACTTGTGTTTTCAGTCTCTACTAGATTCCAGTAGCATTTCAGGATCTACTTTTTTACATAAGGAATAGTTTTAGCTGCTGTAGGCACGATCTTCCTTCAGGAACATGAAAAAATTTATATTAACTATAGTTCAGTTCTTTTGAGGAGTGTAGGATTTAAAAACCTCCAACAAGACATTCCTGATCACCAGTAGAAACTTGAGATCTCCTGGATCATAAGGTCTAATTGATAAGGCTACAGATATTATAGTCTGGATCTGCTGCAAAACCCTTCTCCTGTACTCATTCAGAGCACACAACTTTTCAAGGCACTAATACATAGTTTAAAGCTATCTTCTCAAGTGTGGTATATGCAGTCCTCAGAATTCAAAGAAATTTGCAAGTGCTAGACCTCTGTGCAACAGATGAAAGCTTGTTCTTTATTTTGGAAATAAATACTTGTAATTTTGAAAATTGTTTTATGATGGAGACCCTTAACACTAAATGGTGTAAATCTACCAAGATGGCATTAATCTCTGCCATCTGCCTGGATGTAATATTGTTTCTAATTTGTTACCATGACCTAGGTAGAGGAATATAATACTAGGACCTTCACTTGGATCTTCTGTTTTGTTCTTATTTAACACATCCTGGGGTAAATGAGAAGATTCTTACAACTCTAAGACTCTCCATCCCAATTACAGACTAAGGTACTGGAGAACTGAATTTAGGGTTGATGGCCCAATGGTCTCCTTGAGAGATGAACTTGGACCAGAGAGTCACATATCTCCTAGGCTCCATAAACTCCCACAGCACAAAGGGAGATGATAGTGTTTTAAAGAGTACAAGGGGATTCATTTAAAATTATTAGTGCAGAGATTTATACTTGCAACTTGGTTTGTTTCTGACTTGTGGCCATGAGACTATAGTATACTATATAAAATATCTATCAATGCTTCAAAGCTAATTGGATGTAAACCAAGACAGGAAAGGGAATTCTCAGTAAGATACTTGACTAATACCTCTAAATGAGTTATTATACCCAAAAATCACTGGGGAATTTTCTGTACACATACATACAGACTACAATCACTATTCTAGATGATGGGCTGGGACTCATTTATAATCATCAATAACAATTACTTTGTAAAACTGGAATAGTAGTATATTTACTAGTGGTATATATAATAGTGGGGATTTCCAAGTGGCTCAGTGGTACAAAATCGGCCTGCCAATGCAGGATATACAGGAGAAATGGGTCCAATACCTGGGTTAGAAAGATTCCCTGGAGGAGGAAATGGCAACCCACTCCAGTATTCTTACCAGGAATAAACTCACGTATAGGGGAGCCTGGTGGGCTACACTCCATAGGGCTGCAAAGAGTTGGTCACAGCTGAGCACACACACATGTATGTAATAGTATAATATATTCAGGTTAATACACACATGAAAGTGAAAGTCACA
The DNA here is from genome assembly GCF_023091745.1 of Budorcas taxicolor. Lineage (NCBI taxonomy): Eukaryota > Metazoa > Chordata > Mammalia > Artiodactyla > Bovidae > Budorcas > Budorcas taxicolor. The sequence continues at coordinate 58,465,292 of NC_068921.1, read as the reverse complement.
CAGTTGTGTCCAACTCTTTGCAACCCCATGGACTGTAGCATGCCAGACTCCTCTGTTCATGGAATTTTCCAGGCCAGAATACTGGATCTCCAGGGGATCTTCCCAACCCAGGGATTGAACTCAGGTCTCCTGCATTGCAGGCAGATTCTTTACCATCTGATCCACCAGGGAAACCCACAGTAGAAGTTATATTTTGAATGGTTACAGAACTAAAAATCACACATTTTAATATAGTCATCAAAATCTGTTTATCTGTAAATGAGAGCAGTATCTAAAATATTACAATCCCTCAACTTGGACTCCTCCCTGATTTTACACAGAGATCAGAATTTATATTCCTTAGAGAATACTATTATGGTGCATGCCTGGATAACTAGGCCTGATAGGAAAATAATATAGCCAGAGAATTCATACCCACACAAATGGAAAGTAACTTCCTTGTCTGAAAATGTGTAAGCCACTCCTTCTACATAAGAAAACAAAAACTGAAAAAATTCACCCAGTTAAGTCATAAGAGTAATAATAGCAACAACAAAAACAACCTAGCAGCTAAAGAACTAATTTAGAGATTTACCAGTATTACTGAGTTATGAGCTTCTGGCATCTGTAAGCTACCTCACTTTAGAAAATTAATTTCATGCTTGCCTACTCCTGTAAAACTCCTGACTGATGGGTCTCATCAAGGTTTGGAATGGTCAAGGGAATATCAGAACTGTGATTGAAGAAAGCCAAGAAAAAAAGCAGTCAACATCCCAGCGGTCAGTGATCTATTTTTTCAAAATAAACTGAATATGCTAAATTGAGGACATTAAAGTAGGGATGATAGGTGTAAACTTTGGTTTATTATGAGATAAAAACAGAGAACTTTTATTTTTATCAGGGAAACAGGCCTTCATTTTCGGCAATACACCCTTCAGATATTATTTAGAGAAATGTTTATTAAAATATGAAACATAACATAAAAAATTGTTTAAAGTTTACTTACTCTAAGTTTAGATTTCAAGTCTATATCACCTTTAGGATTTTCTGGACCAGTATTATCTATCATAATTCTATATAGTATATTCTGTTATTCTTCAAACATATTTTAAAAATGCCATAGAGAGCATTACCTTTCTTTTACTACAAAATCTCTACATAATAAAAGGAAATAAATAAGGAACTGTAAAGACAATAAACAGGATGATATTAGAGAAATGAACATGCTGCTATGTCTGTCTAAATTTGGGTGGGAAATGTGGGTCGTATATACCTGGTAGATACTAGAAGCCTACATAGTTCACATTGATACTATAGGATCTTTGTTGAGCTTACGAAAGGAAATAAGTGAGGTTTCCATGGGAGTGGAGAATTGATAACGGCCAAGATTTACACAAGGGCAGAATTTGGCTGAGTTTTTGTCTATCAACTCCGCTATAGAACACTCATCTAAGAGGGATGAGCGTGAAACTGCACCACTCAGACTGCCCATCAACTGAAGACATGTCTGGCTGAAGAAATGTAGCCAACAGATGGTTTCCTCTTTTCAGCTGCTTCTGGGGTAGCTCAGCCACAGAAAGCTGATTTACCTGAGGCCTTGCCCTTGAGTGCAGCGCCATAGGAGAGAAAGGCAGTTTCCATCCCATGACTGAGCAAAGTGGGCTACAAAGGCCTGGAAACTGCAGACCAACTTGGCACAACTCCGTCGGGCAGGTCTCACTGCCAGACTCCCTAGAGGCTGGCTAAGGCTTGATCGAGCTCCATCATTATTCAGTTCCTCCCTCTGCTCAAACTCCCTCCCGTTTCCTTTCCTTCACAGGTGCTGCCCATTAATAAAGATTTTATATCCAAATCCATCTCCATGTCTGCTTCTAGAAATCTGAGCCATCACACAAATACTCCTGTGTGTCTAATTCTAAAGGGTTCCCTGGAACCACATTGGGCTGTGACTGAACATTTCTCTCTGGTTTCTAGCCCTTCTCTGATGGTCCATGAAAAGAAATGGTTTTGAGAAATTAGGAGAGAAAAGTGCATAGTATTACAAACACTAAAAGAGTAAAACAAGCCAACTCTGGAAAGACGTACTTTTATTTACAGTAGTCACATTCAAGCTATGCCTCGTCCAGTTTCTCTTTCCCAATTTCCATATCTCCTCTCATTCAGCTCTTCTGCCTCAAGAACTTCTGTGGGTATTTTGGGATTAAAATGTTGTTTGCTAGATACATTTCAATATCTTCTCCTGGGTGCTGAAAGTTCAGAGCGACTCAGGTAACATCACAACTAAATGATTCCACTTGAGGTAAGTCCCTGTACCTTTCTATCACTCCTTCTTGCTGGTATCTTTTCAGTACCTTATTATTTCACACACAGGAAGAGTTATAAAATCCAGTTTGGGTAAATTCACCAGAGTTGAATTTTATAACTTCTCACATGGCAGTTTCTGAGATTTTTCTTAAGTGTGCATCCTCACCTGGATTTCACACAGTTTATCATTTTCTGGGAAGTGCTCTGGAGAAAGCACTGAGCAACTCTTATTTTTTGCCTAAAGAAAGCAGAGGACTCTGCCCATGTTTATAACAGCTGACTTACCAGATGCACCCATGCAGAGGGTGCTAACACCCCCACCCATGGTTTGTCACTATTGAATTCTCTTTCTCTGCTCTCCAACCAGTTCTGGCCATTTGGGCCAATGTTCTGAACTTCTATGAATTGGTATCTAAGAGTTACCATTACATGTTCATCATCTGCTAGGCATTCTGCTAAGTCCTCTATAGTATCATTTTAAAATTAATTATATACCATATATATGCACATAATAAAATCTATCCCTCAGTCCCTCAGTTGACTGGCCCAGTATCTTTCAATTCATTGTCCATTTTTACCAATGTATGCTAATTTTTCAAGAGCAATTTAATGTTTTAACCCAAGAAGATTTTATTATCCATGCCCATTCTTCCAAGTGAGGAAACCAAATTTCTGAGAGGTTAAATATTAATATTTTTCCCAATGTCACATAGCTAGGAGGTGAAAAAAAAAATCAGGATTTCAGTCAGGTCTTTCTGACTTCAAAAAGCATTCTCATAACCACTTTGTCTACCCAAAGGTATTTGAGTGAATAGAATCTCCAGGTTCCTTGTGATAGCAGCTAGGCTCAATGCTGAGTCATGTGGTCCTTTGTTCACATTTTAAAAAGGTGTCTCTTCCTTAAGAATGTCATATTTCAGAATATTGTCAGAATGCATTAATCCTGTTCCATCAAAACACATTCCTATCATCTCTCAAAAACTGTCCCCCCAAACATCTTCATCACTGAGGTATATGTTATGAACAGCTTCCTCTAACATTACATAGTGCACAACTGGCCCAACTGTACTTAGCAGCCCTAATACTGCACATAAGCTTTTAATTTCAAGCTGCAGCAAATGGTAAGTTTGATAGTTTCCCAAAGGGTCATGGTGAACACATTTCAGCAAAAGGGTGAGAAATAAGTTCAACACAGTTGCTATTCCTTATAAAAGGAGAAGAGTTTAAGCCCGTTCCTTGCACCAAAAGGCATGTAGAACATGGAGCTAGCAGCAGAGAAAATTCAGAGATGCTTGGTAAGCTTCAGGACTATGTGAAGAAGGAATCTGGCCATATTAATGAATAGGTAGAGGCAGGGATTTTGCAGCACATACTAGAGGGAAGTTTATCCCAAGAGAGTAATTCCTGGAGATATAACATTCAAAGTGAATTTTAATTAATTATAGATGTAGAAATCTAGAATTTTAATAAAAGGATAATAAAAGTATTCATAAAGGGAAAGGGCATCTCAGATCCCATAAATGTTGTACAAAAATACAAGACCAACAAAACTGAAACAAAGCAAGAAAAGAAATGTAAATGGACCAAAACAAAAGAAGAAGGAAAAGTAAAAGGCATCCCTTAGCTAAAATGCTTTTAATAAACGTTGGTAAGATACAATTGAATGTTCATGTCAAATTCCACCAAAACTTGCATAAATATATGGTTAATCCTCAATTCCCTGTTAAGGGTCTGTGCAGGTCTATAAAACTAATATTTATACTTCACAAAATCTGGAGTTAAATAAATCTGTTATTATTATAGGAGAGAAGTATAATAAGCTGGATGGACTCCACTTGACTACTATTGCTGCCTTGATCCTGGAACCCAAAGTGGGCAGTTCAGGTAAGGTGAGCATTATCCCACAATGAATTATCCTTTATTACAGAACACACTCAACTTATTGCACATCATTCAAAAATGTAAATCACCATTCCTATTCTGAAATAGGACTCATCTTAGAGCTGGTAGTAGTTAGCAAAAACTCATGAGCATCCAGCAACTTCCAACTAGCCTGCTGTGAAAAAACATGAAAAGGAAAAGGCATGAAACATCAAAAAAGTAGGGCCATGAAGCCAGAATGGAAACCACCACCAATGGCTCATCTCTAAAAGGTGAAAGCCCTTGTTCAGTATTGGACTGTCATTCCCTGACTGTGTATATGTTGTTTTAAATAATTTCTCTGATGACAATGAATTTCATGTTTATTATAGAAAACAGAGATAAATATCAATAGGGAAACTATATTTTCCCCATATTCTACAACCAGGAACCATAATGCAGCCCACTTGGTCTAATAGTTCATAGAATTGTTTTTGTTGAATTTGATTTGATTCCACTGTAATATTAGAAAGAATATAATGTCCCTATTATCATGGAAACCTCCCATCAACACTTCACTTTTCAATACATTCAGTTAACGCCCAATCCTAGGGCTTTAACACATTAAAGTTATAAGTACAATATGGAATGCACTATTCGTGCCCCTCTCTTATCCTAGGTTCTTATTGCCAGATACTATATATTCTTTGAACTTTTTTAAGAAATATAACTTTGGAGTATATAAATGTCCATGTACATATTCAGATGTGTCATAACTGATTAGGTATGTTTTTATACATGGTGCAGAGGAGAGAGATGAATGGGATCTGATATCTACATTCTAGAAGATTATTCCAGGGAAAGACACACTTCTCATGGAAATGTAAATTATTGAAAAATTTCTGGAGGACAGTTTGATTATAAGTAGGGAGAAGCCCTTTTGGATAAACTATTTTGAAAAATGATATAGGTACATGTTAAAATTCAAATAATATAAACTAATTAGAGTAAGAAGCCAGCCTCCCTCTCAGCCCAGACTTCCCATTACAATGACACCCTTTCCAGAAATATTCAACTTGGCTGGTTTTTACATATTGATTTAGAAAAATGCTGTATACTATAATATATTACACATGGCCTTATACAAATGTGACCATAATACAGCACTCTTCAGCACTTTGATTACTTTTACTCAAAAATGCATCCTGGAAGCTATTTCATGGTAAAACATTCTGCACCCAATTCCAACATGTGTGTGTTGGGCATTGGGGGATGGTTCCACAGCTGCCAAACAATGTTTCAGTACCAGCTGGATGTCCTACAATTCAACTCAACTCTTTACACCCTCCACCCAAAGACGCCGTCACGTCTCACAGATTAAGGACTCAACCGTAGAAGACTTCTATTGTTCTAGCCTCATATTTCTCTTATGAAATGCTAGAAGACTGAAAAGATAGTACTTTTCTATATTTTCAGTGAGAAACAATTATAACCATGAATTACACATCAATAATTAATCTTTATGTGTAAAATCAGCATAAATATATTCACATATCCTGAAGAAATGTCTTAGAAATATCTTCAAAAAATCTTGAAAACCTATGAAACAAAATCAAGAGCTCGAGAATTGGGAGATTTGTCATAGGTAAGTAATTCATGATACATGTGATTTCCTACTATTTAGGTACATATAACCTCAGTGTTCATAAAAGTATTATTATTTCCTTGATAAACTAAATAAGTAATATCAATGTTAATAACATATTCAGAGATATGATCCTGGCAGCATAAAGCACTAGGACATTGTTCTAAAATATGATATTAGACATTGTAGTAGGCAATATAGTTGCCTGCTACCTCCCTCCCCAACTCCCAAGATGTTTATGTCCTAAGTACTAGAACCTATGCTTAGGTTGGGTGGAAAAGAGAATTAAGTGTGCAGATGGAAATAAGGTGGCTAATCTGCTGGCCCTAAAAGAGGAAGGTTATTTTGGATTACCAATATTTACACAAATGTTCTGAAAAGTGCAAGAGGGAGCTAGAGACGTAGATCAGGGTGATGTAATGTGGGAAGGGCTTAATCCACTGCTGCTGGATTTGAAAATGAAGCATAGCCATGAGGCAGGGATCACAGACAGCTTCTGCAAGATGGAAAAGGCAAGGAAAAAAAATCTGGAGCATCCCGGAAAAAAATAAAGTGTAGCCCTGCCAATACCTTCATTTTATCCCCATAACACCATGTTGAACTTCTGACTCTCAGAACTAGAAGATAATAAGAGTTGTCTTGTTTTAAGCCACAAAGTATATGGCAATTTGTTACAAAAGCAATAGAGAACTAAAATAGGCATCGATTAAAGTACACTTAAGATTTTTAATGATGTGGAAAATATTTGTTTATATGAAGCTAAAATTGCAGAATTCAAGTTCATATAATTATACACAGCTGAAAAAAAAATGATACTTTCAAACTGACGTCAATAAACTCTTGCTGTCAAGAGCATGGTATTTACATTAGACTTTTATTTGAATCCTATCTCTATTATTTATTTGCACTGTGTGACCATTGGAAACTATCAACATACTGATCCTTGGCTTAACCATCTGTGAAATGGGGACAATTATTTCTACCCCATATGATTTTTGTGGGTTTTCAGTAAGATAGTCCAATACATGACACATTGTACACACTTGGCAAATATTGAAAGGCGCTTCCCTGGTGTCTCCGACAGTAAAGAATCTGCCTGCAATGCGGGCAAGTCCCTAAGTAGGGAAGCTCCAGGTCCAGTACATGATATAATACACATGTGTCGAATGTTAGCTGGTGGTAAGAACACTATTCTTACCCATTATATTGCCTATTCCTAAGTCAAGAAGATGGTTATATAAAACATTCTCCCTACTTTAGTGTTTTATTAATTTTCAGGGTATATTTAAGTGAAGATTTGGTAACTCAAATGCATGTCTAATTGATACAATGTCAAAGAGATAGATGACCAGAGAAGAATGGAAAATCTCAGACAGAATTTTCATTATACCTAAATTTTCATTTACCTAACACCAGCTTTTTCACATAAAGTTGGTGTTAGGTAAATATCACCAACATGCAGGGGATATAGTGCTCTGGCTTCCCGGGATCCATTTACTTAAGTTTAATCAATTTATCACTACTGCTTTTTTCTTAATTGGAGGATAATTGCTTTACAATATTGTACTGGTTTCTGCTGTGCAACACAAATCAGCTATATGTATGCATCTCTCCTCTCCCTCTCACCACCTCCCATTCTGTCCTTTGAAGTTGTCACAGAGCAGTGAGCTGAGCTCCCTATGTTCTTTATTTTGACAGCTTCTACCCTCTGCTTCTGTAACTCTATCATTCCATGCTTCTTCCAATGTCTTTAATGCAAAGAAAAAAAACTTAAAGGAAGAGCAATAGACTTATAATTTGGGTAAGTGAGGATAAAGCAGCCCAGAATAATCACCCACAAGCTAATATTGCCCATATGTATTGCAATGTCAAAAACATAGGCTAAGGAAATTGAATGGCACATTATATATCACCCAGTCTGTCTTCTTATTTTATGTGTAAAGATAAGTCCCCATAGTATAAATAACTAGCTGAAGGTTACAGTGCTTCAGATACTAAGAATAAATAAATCCTAGCTATGCCTAGTAATACACACTTTATGTTTCAATGTTTATTTATCATTTTATTAAAAAAAAAAAACCTCCTTCCTTATGTTTGTCTTCCCACTGTTGAGCTTTTCACTGAAAGCTAAAATCACTCAAAATTCTCCTTAGAGTAGAAATGCTCACTGTTATTTTGCCTGTATGGAAGAATCTTAACCCCCAAGGCAGCAGGAGGCACGTTGCTGAGGTCCATGGAAAGGGCATTGGGGCAGCAAGTGAAAAGACTCAGCAATATATAAAAGTCCTCTATAGCAAAGGTCTCCCAGGTGTTTCTCTCACATTCCAATCCACTCCAGCATACATCTCCTTAAGAACAAGTGTGACCTCAGGAACAGAGAATCAGCAGGGATAAGTGAAAGGTTATACAGAGTTGAAAAACAGCAGAAAATTTGAAAAATAAGCAAATTTAATAGACAGCATCTGTTTTCAATATGGGTTTCTACTATTTAAACTTAACCTTCTATCTTTGGCTCTGAAAGGAAAAATGACTAAGACAAAGAAATCTGTGACATAAATAAGCAGAGATAATGAAAAATAGTAATTCCAAAGGTCATAGATATTATGATAAATGAGCTAGTTTAAAATTTATATATGTTATTTCTTAAAATGGTAAAGTCATGGGAGTATAATATATCAGTCTGTCACATAGACCAGTTTCATTTATTCTAATCATTTTGTTCTCAATTTTGGGGGTATTCTCATTAGGAATTATCATGAAAAGTTCATAAACTATTCTTGACAGTGAATAATGAGCAAATTGTCAGATTTATCCCATGCTGACATTTCTGTTCTGTTTGATGGTTGTTGACCTCATTAGATGCACTTATAAAACAGGGCTTAAAATCGAAAAAGGGTTGGAGACTTGACAGCAAACTATTGTATTACCTGCTATTATTCCAGCCTTAAGAAAGTTGATTTTGATGCAGTAACTTTCCCTGAGACATTAAGAAAAAAACAGGAATTGGTGAAATGTTAGTCACAGACTCTAATTTTAACTACCTGTACCAAAGCATTGGTAAGTTTATTAACTTTAAGCATATAATGTGCAGTACATACAGGAAAAAATACTATAGTTGCTTATTATGTGGTGTTAGAAATAAATGCAAGGGATGAAAGCCTATTTCTTTTAAAGGATAGTGTATTGTACAGCTCAAAACTTTGTTTGCTAGCTGGTTCTAAATGTACTCAAATGCTTTTTTCTTCATTTTTAATAAAGTAGGCAGATATTTTCTTTGGTATTAAAATCAGATAACTGGAGGTATCTGGAAAAAGAATAATTTTAAAGAGAACTTCTCTGATATACCTGCATCAATGAGTTTCACATGTCAAGGTCAGCCTTCTTGGTTGTTTTGACGACAATTAAGGTAAACTATATCAAGGTACATTTATGAGTATATTTTCTGTAAAAGTAATCTACCCCCTATATTTTCCTAAGGGAAATCTCTGGTGGTTGGGTTCTGAGAGTTCCTTACCCTTTGAATTATGTAGTTTCATAGTCTATTTGCTAACTTATCAATGTATGACTTTGGACAAAATAAATGGGAACAAAGTGAAAAACTGGAGAAGTAGAAGTTAAAACATAAAGCAAAATTGGTAGTGTTAAGGAGACCCTGGTTCAGTTCCTGAGTCAGGAAGATCCCCTGGAGAAGGGATAGGGTATCTACTTCAGTATTGTTGGGCTTCCCTAGTGGCTCAGATGGCAAATAATCCACCTGCAATGAAGGAGACTTAGGTTTGATACCTGGGTTGGGAAGATCCCCTGGAAGAGGGCATGGCAACCCACTCTAGTATTCTTGCCTGGAGAATTCTCATGGACAGAGAAGCCTGGCGGGCTACAGTCCATGGGGTCACACTGAATGTCTAAGCACAGCACAGAACTGAGCATCTAAGCACAGCACAGTACAAAGGATTATAGTAAAAATATTAATTATGGAAACATAAAGGATACTCTTCTAATAAAAATAGACCAACAATGTAAATCTTCTGACATTTCTTCTCATCTATGGAGTAAGAAAAGCAGGTAGGAAATAAACAGAAGTACATATGATGCAGATATAGGCAAGCACATAAACAAGTGTACAAATTAGAGAGACTCTGTCCACAAAGTAAACAATGTTGAATAATTTCAGGTTTTTATTTATTTGCAATGAATAAGCCGAATCCTAAGATTAATGATTAACTTTCTTCACTATTCAGTGAACATTCAGTTACAAATAAAGAAAATCTGCATGCCTTATGTTTACATATCAAGAAGGAATCATATAGCTGTTATGCATCAAATTGTGTTCCCTAAAATTTCTTATGATACAGTTCTAGTCTTCAGTACCTCAGAAGGTGAACTTATTTGAAAACAGGATTGTTGCAGATCTAAGCTGAGGTCATATTGGAGAAGCCTTAGTCTGAGATGACTGATATCCTTTCAAAAACAGGAAATGTGAAGAAACAGATATATACGGAAGGAGAACGCCACATGAACATTAAGGCAGGGATTGAGCTGACGTATCCACAAGCCAAGTAATGCCAACTACATCCAGCAAACTACCAGAAGCTAAGAGAGTAGCATGCAACAGATTTTCTTTTACTTCCCTCAGAAGGAATCAACTGTGACAACACCGTATCTTGGACTCATAGCCTCTGGACTTGTGAAACAATAAACATGCTTTTTAAACTACCGAATTTACGGTACCTTTTAAAGGAGCCGTAGCAAACAATTAATATAGGCTTTCCTGGTGGCTCAGATGGTAAAGAATCTGCCTGCAATGCAGGAGACCTGCGTTTGATTCCTAGGTTGGGAACCAGGGAATCTTGTTCTAACCACTCCAGCGATCTGGCCTGGAGAATTCCATGGACAGAGGAGCCTAGAGGGCTACAGTGCATCGGGCCACAAAGAGTCAGACATGGCTGAGCAACTAACACTTTCACTTCAGCAAACAAGTATAGTATATCTACATCACTACTCCCTTACATTAGCACGAATGTCTGACAAGGTGGCATGTTTACAAATATACATGAAGGTAATTGTGGCCAGCTGGGGACTACCATGCACTTAGTGATAATAATTAGATGTACACATTTCATCTTGAGCAGATATAGAGAAAGAAAGCCATAGATGTATGTTGAAGGATAATCTTTCCTGGTGAAAGACTTAGAACACCATGACAACAAACAGAACACACTACTTTTGGGGGCCACAGAACTCATGTCCAATTATATATGCATTATTTAACCATCATTTACTAAAAGGTATGTAATTAATCACTGAGTTATGATAGCCAACAGTTCAATGGAAAGTGGCAGCATCAGCCGAGCTTTTATGAAAGTAATAAAAATTGTCAAGAGAATTCAGACAGTGTTATAGCAAGTCTATTATCTATATTCTCTATCAAATATGTGTGTTATTTTTGTATGTAATTTTCATTCTTCCAGATAAAAATAACTGACCCTATTCTCTACTATATATAAATCATTTTGAGTTCTAGGTTATTTGGAAGTTGGGAAGTCAATTAACATAGGTCAGCAGCACTGAAACAGTGCTGGGGGAAAGAAAGAGGGGAGAGAAGAATAGCTCAGGCTTATATGAAAATGCTGAATATAGGTGAAGGTTTTCCAGGGTGAAATCTAAGAGAAGCAAACAGCCAAAACCAAACATTGCAATATAAGAATAATCATGACTAGCTGACATCATCCATGCATTCAATACATATTTGTTGAATATGTATTGGGCATTAACCTGACACTATGGGATATAAAGATACAAAACAAAGCATTATCTACTTAGTGGAAAAGGCAGAAAACAAGTCAGGAGTCAAATGCACATGGTGACTTCATGCAGCTACACACACTTTAAAGAAAATCAAAGGGTTATAGCTGTTTTAGTTGAGGTCACAAGGAAGATCCTTTTGAAGCGATTTTTAAACTGTGGCGTAAAGGAAGGTAAGGGGTGATCCAAAGACAGGGGAGTAGCACTCCTGACCGAGAAAGAAAGAACAACAATAACAACACCTCATGCTACACAAGAGAAGTCTGTTTTTCTGGGATTGCTGTATTTAGAACTGAACCCCTTTTCCTGAATTAAGAGGATGTATACACAAGTATGAAAAATATAATATTCTCTTATAACTTAAAAAATATAATTTGTAAATGTTGGACAGTTGCTCATACACATTTAATTAGCTCCCCTTTTTTGTCCTAGAACACCTGTTATATTCTATATCATGTAGGTTCACATGGATAGATGTTTTAATTATAATTAATGAAAATCTACCTTGGATTTAATGAATATAACTCAATACGGCATATATAACATACCCATAAGATATTAAGCAGATCATTCTTTCTAGAGTTATAGCTTACAACTAAATTGTGCCTGTGATTTACCACACATTAGGGTTTCCCAGGTGGCTCAGTGGTAAAGATTCTATTTGCACTGTAGGAGCCACAGGAGATGCAGGTTCGATCCCTGGGTCAGGAAGATCCCCTGGAGAAGAAAATGGCAACTGACTCCAGTATTATTGCCTGGAAAATCCCACGGACAGAGGAGCCTAGTGAGCTACTGTCGATGGGGTCACAAAGTGTTGGACATGACTGAAGCAACTTGAGTACACATTTACACTGTAGATATATTATTTCTATGTTGCACAGGAGGAAACTAAGCAGAAGGAAGTTATGAAAATTATCCAAGGGTATAGAGCTGTTAAGTGGGGAAGGCACAGCTTAAACCCAGGAGTTCTGACTTCAGAGTCCATGTACGTAATACTCCTTTTTGCTGCACTGCCTGAGCTTTTTGTTTACTTTATTTTATATTTAACAAAATACATAAAAGCTTATAAAGAAGATTTGCCTTACATATTATGCTGTATTTAAAGAATATTCCTCAATAGCAAAAACAAAAATAAAATGTGAACAGTCATCTGTTTTCAATCAGCTCATTGTTCCCATCTCCCAATCCAAATGGAGTAATTTTTTTTTTTTTTGCCAAATGGAGTAATTCATTTTTTTTCATTTCATAAATATTATTTCTAAAAAATATATTTATTTTAATTGAAGGATAATATTTTACAATACTGTGATGGCTTTTGCCATACATCTACATGAATTGGCCATAGGTTTACATGTGTCCCCCTCATCCTGAAACCCCCTCCCACCTGCCTCCCCACCTCATCCCTCCAGGTTCTCACAGAGCATTGGCCCTGTGTGCCCTGCTTCATGAATCAGACTCCCACTGGTCCTCCTTTCGACATATGGTAATAAACGTGTTTCAATGTTATTCTCTCAAAGCATCCCACCCTTTCCTTCTCCCACTGAGTCCAAAAGTCTGTTCTTTACGTCTGTGTCTCCTTTGCTGTATGTAGAATCGCTGGTACCATCCTTCTAGATTCCATATATAGGAGTAATTCTTATATTGCACAAGCTTAAATGCAGGCAAGTTTTGTCAGACAAGCAGGCTATAAATACATTTCACACACAAAGAAGACATGAATTGGCTTATGAGCCTTTGGAGAAAATACTGAAGGAAAACCATTCTAAGCAGGCAATGTAAGGTTTAGAAAGGGGATTTTATAAGACACTGCTAGAGATGAGGTGGAGAAGGCGATGGCACCCCACTCAAGTACTCTTGCCTGAAAAATCCCATGGATGGAGGAGCCTGGTAGGCTGCAGTCCATGGGGTCGCAAAGAGTCGGACACGACTGAGCGACTTCACTTTCCCTTTTCACTTTCATGCATTGGAGAAGGAAATGGCAACCCACTCCAGTGTTCTTGCCTGGAGAATCCCAGGGACGGGGGAGCCTGCTGGGCTGCCGTCTATGGGGTCACACAGAGTTGGACTCTACTGAAGAGATTTAGCAGCAGCAGCAGAGATGAGGAACATGGCAATAGCATCTGGGTATGTTTTCATTATTCACTTCATTCACTTCACTTCCCTGTATTACACAGCATAAATCTGATTCACTTTTCAAGCCAAATTCCTATATGTATTTTATAATCCTTCCCTTATGACATTAATTACATAGAAAAGAGACTTATGGGGGGAATTCCTTAGATACTTATAAAACTTTTAAACTGAGCAAGACTTGAAGAAAGATATTCAGAAGGATACTATGCCTTAAAAAGCTTATATGATTGTTGAAAAGCCATACAAAAGACTGTAATAGAAGACAGAAATGAACTCTGCATTGTAGACTTTGCATTATGTAGATTATGCCAAATAAAGCTTAACATTATTGCAAACATAGATGTCCTTTACTGAAGGATATTTTTTCACTGAACATTAGAATACCATATTTCACAGTAATTTTTGTGATCCCCTTATTGAAGGAGGAAATTGTTACTTTAAATACATCCTAAATAAAATTTCCGAGTAGAAAGCTTATCCATACATCTACCTATGAACATACATACACACACACAAACACACACACTTGCCTCTACACACACTACAGAAATAACTTACCTCCATGATAATAGTTCTGTTTTTCACTATTTTTTCTTTATGAAACTACGAACACATGAAGTCTAAATACCCCAAGGTTATGGCTGATTCTTTTTTGAAATTTCATTAACTACTTTGTATTTTCTATACCTAACTACAATTTTTAAATTATTATTCTGCCTATAAATAAAACTTGAAGACTTATCTACTTTTAGTTTACAGGAAAGAAAATAGAACTTTATTGAATTTTACTGTTGGCACTAGGAAAAGTCAACAAGGTGAATTGATTGCACCTTTGAGAAGCTAAGGATGTATTGGTGTTATTATAAGATTCTCTAAATTTAAATTGCTTTATCATTGGTGATAAGTTTATATGTGGAAAAGCTGAATACTACAGGGTCTGAGTTATGTCTACTCAGAACTATATTGCTTAGTTTGTTCAAAATATAACAATATATAGCCAAATTACTGCAGCATAAATAGTATAAATTTAAACTCCTAAATGAAATATAGACCATGAATTTTAAGATTCTGATTATAATTTAACCACATTTACTAGGTGTGAATCCTGGAGTAGGAAATAGCAACCCACTGCAGTATTCTTGCCTGGAAAATCCCATGAATGGAAGAGCCTGGCAGGCTACAGTCCATGGAATTGCAAAGAGTAGGGCAGAACTGAAGTGACTTCAGTTCATTAGGAGTGAATAGAAATACTTAAAATATTACATTAAAATAAACATTTATGTCCACATACAATAGAAAGATAGTAAAAATTATTTAATCTTATAAAAGCCTAAAGCTCTTTTATTTAAGCAATTTCTACTTCAAGCTATTCTTTGATGTGTCAACCTAAGCTTCAGAGGGTTTTTCTCTTATGTGAGTGACTTTGCGTTGGCATATGCTCTTTGAATAGAGATTTAGGCTAGACTCAGTCTAACAGCATTCTGCTACTTACAGAGAAAAGCAACCATTATAATACATTTAATTGCATTCATGCTGAGAAGGAAAAAAAAGGTCACTGAAAGAAGTCACGTTTGAAATTTACTTTTTAAAGCCATTGCCTCATTTTATAAGCTTTCTGTTTGCAGACTTGTAAACATGGATGCAGATGTCTCAGATTCTGGTTTTCTTTCTGCTACTAACTCATACAGCTGTCCTGGCTACGGGATACACTCTTTGAAATACAAAATATACTTAATTACACATGGATCTATCTCAGTGGCTCAGGGAGTAAAGAACCTAACCGCAATGCAGGAGACACAGTGGGCATGGGTTGGGTCAGGAAGATCCCCTCCCTTGAGGAGGAAATGGAAACCCACTCCAGTATTCTTGCCCCAAAAAAATATTATGGGCCAAGGAACCTGGCTAGCTTATAGTCTGTGGGGGTCTCAAAGACTCAGACACAACTGAGTGACTAACTCAAGCACTATGACAAAAAAGCAATATTTTATAAACACTTTAACACATGAGTGGATCAGAATTTTGGAATATTACCAAAATAAATGTATTATTTTTCATTTAGCTGTGGGTCAGCTGACTAGAAAAACAAAGCTGAGTATAATAAACATTTACAGAAATGTTTCTCTAAAGTCTTTGTATTGGGAACACATGCATAAATACAGCATTCTCTTTTGGAAAATGGAACTTTCAGCAATTACCATGATATTCTTCAAGTTCTCTGTGGATTCCAACATGTATCTGTATGCAGACTCTCTCCACAGCACACAGCACAACTGTGTTACTGCAGTTCATCATCTGCCTTATAGAGCAAAGACAGCCAGGAAAACTTGTTTGTTGCTCAGGTAATGACAAAAGAAACAATGTAGGAAGACCTCACTTTTTCATTACCATAGGTCAGATACACATCCCATAAATAACAAAGGGAATTAAACAAGGCTAGGCTAGATTCCTGTATTATAGGAAGAAGGAAAAATTTTAACATTTGATTCATACAGTTGTTATTATGATCATCATTACTATTATTTTTTAGACTCTGACTTAAATGGTTCTCCAAGAGTGAGACTTCAGTTGAAAAGCAACATAAGGGAATATTAGGAAAGGGAATATTGAAGATAATCTAACACCATGATTAATCGATCTAACTGAAAAAATAAAAAAGAGGAAGACTGCTTTTCTAATATATTGTCATCACTTAAGTCTCTTGTTTTACCTTTTCTATTGACTATTTACCTACCCAAAGTGTGCAAAGCCAGAAATGCAAAAGAAAAACCACAGTTCCATCCTAAATGGAAGCTGTTTCTCTATTTACACAAAGAAACACATATCCCATTTTGTGCTTTATAGTCACCAGGCAGGAAAAGTGTAGATGGCTGTTACCTCCAATATAGTCATCAGTCAGACACACTACAGTGAATATAAAATTGAAATGAGGTAACAATAGTGAATCCTCTGCTGGTGTGCAGGTGTATAGCTAGTGATCAGAAAACAGAATTCATTTTCTAGACTTCTAATCTTCTTTTTCCTAAATTTTCTGTTCTCTTTATATTCTCATCGCCAAAAGTCATTGTTAGTTACAAATTCACATTAAAGACTGAATTATTTTTGGGGGAGTTTGTAATTCCCTCAGTTCTGTCTCACCGCAGCAAAAATTTGAACAAAGGATGGACCAATGTTGCAGCTCAGTTTTATCTGGAAAGCAAATGAAAATATATCTTTGAAGCATGAGGATGGGCCAACCCAAAAGCAGCAAGAGAAAAGAAGCCCCCGGTTCAATATTGGTTACTCTTTTTATGTTTTTTTCTCTCCCCTCGAGCCTGTCCTATGTAAATTGGGCTAGCCAGGAGAGCTATTTATTTCTTTCACCTGAGGTTCTCACTCCGGTCCTCGGACCTTCCTTTGTTCTATTTTCATGGGCTTTTCGCTTCTTTGTCTTTTAGCCACCACCATTCTGGACTCCTTTTTCCTCTTCTAACTACCTAACATTATCAATTGAAGATATTTAAAATAAAAATTATAAAAATAACAAAAATTCAAGAAATTGGTAAATTTGCTCCAGGGACACTATTTTTATACTGGTAATACAGGATTAGGCGCAAAAATGAGCAGAGGGTAATAAGGAAACTATGCCATCTAATCTAGTGAATCTTTGCATTTTAATGCCTTAACAAAATAGAAGTTATTTCTTCCTCTTATCAAAGTCCAATGTGGTTATTTCTGGTCAAGAGGAAGTTGAGAAGAGAGACAGTGCTGCAAAAAATTCAGGGACCCAGCTGAAAGAAGCAGTAGGAATCAACATCCAATTTATGAAGGCGAGAGATACTGGATCATCTGTGTGTTAAGTGTTTTAAGCAATAGCTGAAGGTTGCATAGAATACTTCTACCAAAATTTCATTGGCTGTAAACCCAGAATAGGAACGCCCCTAACTGCAAGGGATTCTGGGAGATGTAGTCTAGCTATGTTCTCAAGAAAGAGAGAAGATGGGTTTTAGGAGGAATGTTCTCTTGGTCAATAAGGATTCATTTTCAAACTCACATACTATATTCTCCCCCTAGCTCAAAGGAGAAAACCAAATGTTCATATGAGGGATTGCTTGTATCTCAAAGTTAACTACCTCTGTTGAAAAATATTACTCAGGTTTAATAAGATTATGTCCTCCTCAGGAGATGGGTTCTTCCTTCTCTTGCAAAGTTATAAAGCCATAGGGTTGTTTCAGAATTAAAAGATAATTAAATGGGGCTTAAAAAAAAAACCTCGGTAATATTCTTCTTAAGAAACTTAGTAGACTTCTAATTCTTCTGCTACTAGTCGGTAAACACACAAAAACTCTTTCCCAGTCATTATTTTTAAGCCTGGATGTTTTTTCTGGTCATCATGCCTCTGAAATAATTAGATGAAAAGGAGGTTCCCCTACCATAATTTTGGTAGGAAGATCAAAACTCTTTCTTTAACAAAAAAAAACCTTAGTGAATCCTTATCATGTAAATCCTTTTTCTAGTATTATCTCTTACTATTTATGATATAGAAGCCTTTGCCTTTCTCAAACAGATGTGGCACCAAATTTCTCGCTGCTATTTCTTTCTACCTCTACTCTGAGATTAGTCAATTCTTCCCCCCCTTTTTTTTTCTTTAACCCCTTCCTCAGACATCAAATAAAAGTTAGCAAACATGTAACCTCTCCACTTTTCCCAACCACTTCTTTAAGACACGGTCTCCCTTCTGAGTTACTGCAGATAGTAGTCATTTTCTTGAATATTTGGCCACTGCATAATACAGGTCTTCAATTTTTAAACCGGTAGTTGCTAACAATCTAATCATCTGCACCATGACTGCAATGTCAAGGGCAGCAGTTAACTTCTACTACCTATTTATGAATTAACTATCTTAAAGCTATCTGAAATTAAATGCCAACAGTTTAAAGGCATAACAGACTAAAAAACTATCTCATAGATATATAAAATTTCAGTGCTTGTGTAACTGGTATAGATGCACTAATTTTTCTTCATGCAATGAGTAATTTACTCCAGAACTTTCTATGTTGTAGCTCTGAATCCTTTAGGTTAGGAGTCTCTTCATTCAAATTATACAGATAACAGAAAAAGGAAAAGAGCACAAAGAAGCCACAGATAATTCTTGAAAACCATGGGCATGAGTAATACTCATCACTTCTGGTTGTAACTTCTTTGCAAAAAAAGCTTGTTATAAGACCACATATGGGGTCAGTGGGTGATGGGCTAGATAATAAAGTGCTTGACTGGGTCTTTGCTATAGAAAAGGATATGATTGTGGGGAACAGATACTGTCTTCATTTGTTAGAACCTGAATTCTGTCTCAAAACTCATATATTGGCTCTTAACTCCCAGTGCCTCATCAGGTGACTGCAGTTGGAGATAGAGCCTTTAAAGAGACAGCTGAGGTAAAAGGAGGTCACTAGGGCAGTCCTTAATCCAGTTCGACAGGTGTCCTTTTAAAAAGAGGAGACTTGGACGCAGACATAGACACACATGGAAGATGAAGTGAAGACACAGGGAGGAAGCAGCTATCTGCATCAAGCCAAGGAGAGTGGCCTAGAACAGATTCTTCCCTTACAGTCTCAGAAAGAACCAACCCCACGGAAACCTTGATCTCAGACATCTAGCCTGTAGAACTGCGAGAAAATAAATTTATTGTTTGCCACCCAGTCTGTAGTAGTCAATATTTTGCTATGACAAGTCTAGCCAGTTAATACACCATTGAATACAGAATCGAAGTAAGTATACACATCAATTACAATGAAAGCAAGTCACATCCCTATTTTAAAGGAAAAAAGGAAATTTTGAAAATATCTCAAATAAGCATATTTCAAAATAGATATTACGATACATAAGTTCTCTTAAGATATCTATAAATGCTACATATGTGTATACATATATATATTATTCCCATATTCCAATTTTATAAAGATTCAATTTTGAGTAGTAAAGCATGATATATTGAAACCATATCCTGGCCAGAAATATTACATGAACTCCTCAAATAACCATCACCTGTATGAAAGGTCTAATCATATGCAGTAGCTTGAAGAAGCCTACACCATGAAGACAACGATAACCCAGTCCCTCTGCCAGTTTGTCTCTCTCTGCACAGGTTAGCCTCTGCTTGTCTAAAAATCCTATATTGATCCCACATAAGCTGTTGTTTTGCAATGAGATGGCAATACTCAAGATTTCTACCAGTCATGATCTAGCTAGGAAAAAAAGAATTCTCTTTAAAAATGTTGAATACAGGGAACAAATTGCTGCTTTAAATAGTGGAAATGTGAAAACTGAAAAATCTGAAACTATAAATGGCTTCTAAGATCATACAGAATTAAAAAATAGCAAGAGGCTTATGATCTTTGTGTTTTCACAAGAGGAAACAGGGGAAGTGGTATTCCTGCATTCATGAGTCTTGGTTAATAGAAAACAGCAAAACCCCTGTTTTCTTGGTGATTGTGGAAATTGAAAACATACTGCCACCATACTTCCAAAAACTGCTGCTGAGAGAACTTACCTGATGTAGAAAAGGCACATGCTGGTACTTTGGGTTCCACTGGCAGGCTGGTACTTCCCAGTAAGAATCTGGTTGATACTGGAGTCTGGAATATAAAATAAAGCAATAGTTACTCCCCTTATTCATCCAAGCTCCTGCCAAGATACAAAGCAGGCCGGGGAGAGATGAGGAAAGTCTGACAATAGAATATCCCTTCTCTTTTATTCACTGGTATCCATTTCACATCTTACCCATATTTAACAACATGGTTTCACTTGATGTGAGCTAGCTATCTGTCCTATAAAAGATATTTTCCTTCTCTCTATTCCTTCCCTCCCTTTTTATCTTTCTTTCAGTGAGAGGCACAAAGCTCAATTAGTCTTTACAACAAACCCAAGTTCAGGATCTCCACGTAACAGGCAGTCCTCCCTATGAGGTCCAGATGTGGCTCCTTTTCTTTTAATAATCTCTGAATTTATAAATTCATCATTTACAAGTTAATCATGTCCAACCCTCCTCATCCAAATTAATGAAGTAAAAGGGTGAAAATACCCCCAAATTGGTGTGTGTATGTGTGTGTGTATACACATATACTCTACAGTCTTTATTTTTCTAACCACTCATGAAACCATCTTCAATACTAGTTATTCTTGGTAATAGATATCAATCACCCAAGCTAGCAAAGAAAGCCCCTTCTCTATAATTTTTTTGACTGACACATAAGTGCCCCAGATAGATTTTCTATCCATTTCAACTTCCAGTTTATTAGGACCATTGTGGGAAAGATGGGGAACCAGCAAATCTCAAACAGCACAGTCCACATTTGACTGGATTGCTAGATACAAAGAGGGAGAGACAGAGCCGGGTGGACCACTCCTGTTTCTACCCCTTGGTCCCTTGACTTACATATTCTGCTTTTCAGACAACAGGATCATATACTGATCACTGGTTCATGCACATATTACACCTTGAAATCATGGGGTGTTTTCTGTGTTACAGCACCATAACTGAGGGTTTTGTTGGCCACTCCACCATTATTTCAGACCATCAGCTCCTCAAAAGAAGAATGGTTATCTGCAGGAAAAGACATAGCTTTCTATAGGCATGCATTCTGTGATTCTCCTTTGGGGCTGTTCAAAGACCCCATATAGCATTCTTATCAGTGATACTTCGAGCAATGATGTGTTTGCAATTCCATGAGGACAAAAATGGTACATTATCTTGTAGTATAACTACTGTAGAGCATTCTTTAGTGCAAGGCCTCGGGAAAACTTGTTGGTTTGCTAACAATTTACTAAGATTCATAAGTTATACAAAAAATGGGTTAGAGCAGCATACTGAAATATAGTAAATGTGGCTTCCAAAATATATACACTCCCCCCCCCCCAAAAAAAGAAAACTCATAAAGAATTGAATCTCTTTCCGAGTGGTAAGAGGCACAAGGTAAAGCATCTCAGCTTGTATTCAGAAAGAATATTCAACGTTCTCCACCATTAAAATCCTAACACCTTCACTGCAGTAAATTTCATAGATGTTTGTCATGATTTTTCTCTGCACTTCAGTGCTAGCACATGTATCTTAGGCTTCTATGGTATCTGATACCTCCTGGTCACCAGATTCTACTATGTGAATGTCATAGGGTCATTAATATAGTAGGCTGCTGCTGCTAAGTCACGTCGGTCGTGTCTGACTCTGTGCGACCCCATAGACGGCAGCCCACCAGGCTCCCCCATCCCTGGGATTCTCCAGGCAAGAACACTGGAGTGGGTTGCCATTTCCTTCTCTAATGCGTGAAAGTGAAAGTGAAGTCACTCAGTCATGTTCGACTCTTAGCGATCCCCTGGACTACAGCCTAACAGGCTCCTCCATCCATAGGAGTTTCCAGGCAAGAGTACTGGAGTGGGTCGCCAGTGCCTTCTCCAAATAGTAGGCTAGTGTGATTTAATATGGGACATCTAAATAAGGCCCTTGAAGACTATGTAAAACATAGCAGCAAGCCTGAACTAGTATTGGGGAACTAGAATTAAGTTGAACATCTGTTCCCTGTCACAGCTTGTGATATTTTTTTTGTCTATCATGAAAAGAACAACTTTGCCAGAACCAATAGTTACCAGATGCCAGAGACTGTGTTGATTTATTTCAACAAAAATGCGAGATACTGCACTCAACTATTGTTAGTCTCTTAAGTGTACTTAGTCATGTCTGACTCTTTGTGACCCCACGGACTGTAAAGCACCAGGCTCCTCTGTCCATGGACTCTTTCAGGCAAAAATAATGGAGTGGGTTGCCATTTCCTCTTTCAGGGGATCTTCTTAATCCAGGGATCGAACCCAACCTAGGGATCAAACCCGGGTCTCCTGCATTGGTAGGTGGATTTTTTACCACTGTGCCACCTGGGAAGCCCTGATTACAGTCTCTACCTGACTGCAAGATCCATTTGGTTTTATATCAAACAGATGATAGAAAAGGATGTATTATAAAAATCAGTTCTTTACCTCTCAAGTCTCTGAGGGCATTTGAAAATGACAGTACCAGGGGTTTCAACTTGATTCTTTCTGCAAACATCTCCCAAATATGTGAATATATTCACTTCCTAGTACCCAGTTGCCCGATAAATGGTGCAGTTCTCTTCGGGAGGTTAGGTAAATCATGCAAGAATTGTACTTTTTTCCCCCTGCTAAGACCAGCGATTCTCAAACTATAGAATGAATCAGGATCACCTGAGTTTTTTAAAAAGAGCAGACTTCTACCTGAGTTTCTGTGATATGCCTTCAAAGAATTTGCATTCTTAGCAAGTCCCTAGGTGATCCCGATGTTGCTGAACAAGGGACTGCAGTTTTATAACTACCTATCAACAAATCCTACCTTGGTGTTAGTCAGTGGAGTATATGAATGGGTATATGAATGACTTTAAATTTGAAAACTGAGGGAAAGTTCCTGGCTTTCAATATGAAATTTCCAAGAAGAGAATACATCAAATATGTTCTTCATTACCATGACTTTAGCTTTTTCAATTACAGATAAAATATACTTCAATACAGTTCAGCTCAGTTGCCAGTCATGTCTGACTCTGCGACCCCATGGACCACAGCACGCCAGGCCTTCCTGTCCATCACCAATTCTGGGAGTTTACCCAAACTCATGTCCATCAAGTCAGTGATGCCATCCAACCATCCCATCCTCTGTTGTCCCCTTCTCCTCCTGCCCTCAATCTTTCCCAGCATCAGGGTCTTTTAAAATTAGTCAGCTCTTCACATCAGGTGGCCAAAGTATTGGAGTTTCGTCTTCAACATCAGTCCTTCCAATGAAGGCTCAGGACTGATCTCCTTTAGGATGGACTGATTGAATCTCCTTGTAGTCCAAGGGTCTCTCAAGAGTCTTCTCCAACACCGCAGTTCAAAAGCATCAATTCTTTGGCACTCAGCTTTCTTTATAGTCCAACTCTCACATCCATACATAACTACTAGAAAAACCATAGCCTTGATGAGATGCACCTTTGTTAGCAAAGTAATGTCTCTGCTTTTTAATATGCTGTCTAGATTGGTCATAACTTTCCTTCCAAGGAGTAAGCATCTTTTTACTTCAGTACACTATTTTATTCCTTAGGACCCGTTGTTCAGTTGGCCACATCCACAATTCCTGTCATTCAAAGCATAATGCTGATGACTTCATGGACAGTGTACCAAACTGATATATTTATGAAAGAGAGGCTTTGATTCTGAGCCAATTGTTTCTGTATGTCCATAACTGTTAGTTGCTCAGTCATGTCTGACTCTTTGCTACCCCATGGACTGTAGCCCGCCAGGCTCCTCTGTCCATGGAATTCTACAGGCAAGAATACTGGAGTGGGTTGCCATTTCCTTCTCCAGAGGATCTTCCCAACACAGGGATCAAACCCAGGTCTCCTGCATTGCAGGCAGATTCTTAACTGTCTGAGCCACCAGTGATTCTGTATGTCCATAAAAACAGCACTAAATAAAATATACTTCTACAGCAAATATACATTCCTTCACAATGTTAACAAAGCAAAGAAAGTTCACACTCTCTTCATTTGTTCTTACTACAGAGGTATCAATTTAGCACTTAAATTCATCAAAATGCTCTAGCATTTAAATTTGAATTAAGCATTGAGATTAAAACACACACTCTTTTAAAAAGACCCCCAGATATATTAAGTTTTTCCAAAGTGTGACTATATTATTAAATTGGTGTTGATTATTATAGAATATGCTGTTGGAGGAAATGGAGGTAAGTTGATATTGTTTTAATTTGATATTGTTGATATTATTTTAATTTTTTAAAATTATGAATGTAATTATTAATTTTACAACATAAAAGTTAAATACTATGTAAAAACTATCTTATGGATTTATGAGGGCTAATTTAAACTTATAAATCAAAATTTAAATAAAGTATTATAAATAAAAATATATTTCTTAAAATGAACAGGATGAATATATATTAATTGGTGATAAACTATGCTGAGACATGATATTTGCTTTTACAGGATAATCCTATGTAAATACATTTGAAATTTCTAAAGAGTTTTTTAATATCTGGAGTAGTAAGCATTTTTCAGAAGAAACTGCATTCTATCATGTTTTTACGATGCTGTTAAGAAACTACTTATTCTATAGAAAGTTTTATGTAAATATTCACTGTCAGTACAGGAAATTTTTGTAATTCTCTTTGTGGTTCAAGGTGATGTAAGTTCAGAATGAACTGCTAAATAAACTTAAAAAGAAACCTTTAAAATCTACTAGGAAAGACTGTCTTCCTGTACCTATCTTCAAGATAAACCTTCAAACAGTAAAAAGGCATAACACCCTAGGGGCTATTTGACAGATAAAGTAGAACAGCTGCCAAGTTGGGGGATAATCACTTCAAAATAAGGTCTTGGAAAAACAAAGCTTTCAAATGCACAAGTCTATTCTTCTTAGAAGACCCCAATCATGAAAGGTTCACACAATAAAAAATAAAGATAAAACTGAAGGTTAAAAATTCAAATCTAGTGAAATTCATTTTGGTAAATAAATGGAATGAAGCACATTAGCTCTCTAAATTTCATTTGCTGTTCTGCAATCATTCCTGTATCAGATGACACTAAACCTAGGTAACCTAATGTTTCCAAAAAGCCAGCTAACTACTCATTATAGGCAGCACTCCAAAACACAAAACCCATAATAGCCTAAAGCTCAAAATTTTAAAAGTTGACTTTCCAATTACCTCCATTTCCTCCAACACTTAAATCAATTTTTCAAGACAATTGGAGTCCCTGGAACTAGTGTGTATGTATATATATATATATATATATATATATGATTTTTTTTTTCTTATTTCTAGTGGTTTATATAATCACTTGTGTCTTTCTACTGTTGCTACAGTTTGGATAGCAGTATTGATCTGGTTTTCATTCAGATTATAGAAGATTCATGAAACTCTGTTGGAGATTCTAATTTTACTGCCTGCACCTTTCTTCTGTTATAACATTTCCCGTTGTTATAGTAAACATTTAGGAATTAACCCACTCTATCTTTATTCTTCTACTGAAGGCCTTAAAAAATGCTCACATTACCATACTAGTGAATTGAACAAGGGAGCATTTGGGTTATTTGAGTTCTTATCTGGATTTTCTTATCTCTAGTTGGGAATTCTATCTGGAGTTGAAGCTATTGGTGCCTGGCATCTGCCTGTAGCCACATTTACAGGTATGGAGAAGGTGGCTCCCTGAGATAGGCCTATGGACAGCAGAAAGCTTTCAGATGAACAAACTCCATGATGTTTTTTGAATCCATGATTCCAGTCATCCCTCAGGCCCAAGAAAACGTCTTTCTGAGGTTTCACCTGTGGTAGTTTGAGTTTTATTTTACCTCCCACCAAAATGACAACCAGAAAGATACAACAGTTGTTTTTATTTTATATTAGATACCTATTTCTGCCATTACAAAGTAACACAAAAGAAGGGGCTTAACGCAAAACAATTCTCTTACAGTTCTAAGTCAAAAGTTAGCAATTTGGTCTCAAGGAGCTAAAAAAAAAGTATCAGCAGCTCTGCATTCCTTTCTGAAGGCTTTAGGGAAGATTTGTTTTCTTGCTTTTCCAGTCTCTAGAGGCTGCTCACATTCCCCTATCAGATGGTGCCCTATTTCATCCTCAAAGCCACTGTTGGTTGATTGAGTCTCACATTGCATCACTCTCTTGCCTTCCTTTTCCATACCTAAGGACCCTTGTGATTATTTAGTGTGTCCCAGATAACCTAGGATAATCTCTTCATCTCAGGCTTACCTGATTATCAACCTTAACTTCATCTGCTGCCTTTATTCCCCTTTGCATGTACTACAGGTTCCAAAGATTAGGTCACTAAACTCCTTTGCAGATCATTATCCTGCTTACCACAAGCAGATAACCTCAAAACAATAGTGAGAAAGTAATGTTAAAAAAGTGATAAGCTTAGTTTTCCTTACTAATAATACTCTATGAAAATCATAAAAGTTATAATTATGTAAATTCACATTAACTACTAATTTTATAAACTAAAAAACTTAGGTACATTTTTTTCCCCTGTATCCCTATCCATTTTTGCAAGTGATATTTTCTTTCCTTATATAATATTGAAAGTAGCATAAACTGTTGATTTAAAATGTCAGGCATGGAAGAAATGCTAGAGATTTTCTTGTCATTCATGCGATGCTTGATTCCCTTCTAAGACATCCCTCCATACTCTTATATATATAGGAATACTTCCAGTGACAGAGAACTCAGTGAGTTTAATGGATAACCGAACCTGCAGGTATCTAAGAATGCCCTCATGGCTCAGCTTCTGCGGCTTTTCATGGTTTGTGATCTTGGCTGATAAAGGGAAAAAGGAACTTCTGAACCTTCTATGGCTGTATTCAATTTCCCTTAGACCCATGGAGCCAGTGAAAAACATGGGCTAAGAAGCTGTGGGATCACCAGCTCTAGTCCCGTAAATCTTTGCTGTGGTTCCAGAGGAGACTGCAGAGCAGTTCAGGGTTGGACGTCCACTTCCTGGAGTACAAGCAGCTTGAATTATTAACACTATGTCTCACAGCGTAGGCTCTCTCTTACCCTATTGTACTACGTGAAACATACTTTACGCATGTGGATTTAAAGAAAAAAAAAGGTCAAATTTGTATTTATTCTATTTGCTTCAGAGTTAGAAGTTACAGTTAATAAAGAAAATACCTGCTTTCCTTCAGAGTGATAATTGTAGTCAACATGTAAGATCTACAGAGTTATCACAGAATCTTTCATTATATTATTTCATTACATAATCTTTCATGATATTATTTCCTGGTGGTTCAGCTGGTAAAGAATATGCCTGCAATGCAGATTTCTGGTTCAATCCCTGGGTTGGAAAGATCCCATGGAGGAGAGAATGGCAACCCACTCCAGTATACTTGCCTTGAGAATTCCAGGGACAGAGGAGCCCGGCGGACCACGTCCATGGGGTTAGAGTCGAACACGACTGAGCAACCTTTCTTTTTATCACGTCAGTAGGAAGGTCATAAAGAGGTTTTGTTATGTTTAAAATGATATATTCCATCATTTATCTTATAAATCCAACAGTGGCTAGATTCTGGAATATTCATTAATGTATTTCTATTTCATCAGGAATCCTGAAGTCTATAACAACATATGCAATGAAATAGGAACAATTGCTTTTAGTATGCTACAATATCAGAAATATAAAAAATATCACCACCACCATTTTAGACAATATTTTTATTGGGGCTTTACCATAGCCCCAATGAAATAAAAATAGCCAGTTTTGATACCAATATTTGCAAGATGATCACAAGGAATATCTATTTGTTTCATGTCTTTATTTTTTCACATGAATACACACACCACAGTAACACTTATCCCATTTTCTTAGATTAGAAGAATATTGTTAAAATGTTTACACTACCCAAAGCAGTCCATAGGTTTAATGTAATCCCTATACCCATGATATTTTTTAATAGAAAAATCATAAAATGTATATGGAGCTACAAAGGATCCCAAATTGCCAAAGAAATTCTGAGAAAAAGGAAGAAAACTGCAAGTATCCTGACTTCTAAAAAGCTACAGTAATCAAGGTTTTGGCACAAAAACAGACACACAGATCAATGAAATAGAGCCCAGAAACAAACCTATGCACTTATGGTCAATTAGTCTTTGAAAAAGGAGGTAAGAATATACATGGAGAAAAGACAATCTCTTCAATAAGTGATGCTGAGAGAACTGGACAACTGCATGTAAAAGAACACAATTAGAACATTTTCTCACATATTACACAAAAATAAGCATAAAGGCACTAAAGACTTAAGTGTAAGACCTGAAATAATAAAACTCCTAGAAGAAGATATAGATCACTCTAACATAAATCATAGCAATATTTGTTTTGGATTGTCTCCTAAGCCAAAAGCAATATAAACAAGTGTAATTTAATCAAACTTAAAAGTTTAGCACAGCAAAGGAAATCACAGACAACATGTAAAGAAAATGTAATAAATGGGAGAAAATATATGCAAATGATATGACCAATAAGGGTCATTTGAAATGAATTCACCTCTATTACATATTTCTTTGTAAAAAAAAAAATAACAGTTTTTCTTAGTTATTATAACATTCTTGCACCTAAATACTAAATGTTTCCAATTAATAAGCTAGTAAGATACAAAACATAACTGAGTCTAAAATTATAAATGACTTTACTCTGGGGTATTAGCTTTAAAAAAACAAACAGAAAACTTTAAAAATACCTAGCAAAGAGAGAAAAGTGGCTACTTACACCACACCAATCTAAAAAGTTTGCTTTTTTTCCAATAGTGCATGAAATTACTAATAATTGTACATGGAATATACAGTAATAGTACACAGAATAGTAAATGGAACCTATACACAGCTTTCAGGAAATGAAACCAAAAATGGAAAGGTTAAAGGAGGTCATCCTACCAGGATGACCATATCAAAATGAGGATGTTAAAACAGGGCAAGAGTGATGTGTTGCACAAACTTGCTCCTTTATGTGTACCATCCAAAATCTATCAATAGTTTCAATATTAACTCAATATCAAAACCCCCAAAATGCCCAATTAAATATGGACAGAAGACCTAAGCATTTTTCCAAAGATATACAGATGGCCAATAGGTGCATGAAAAAATGCTCAACATCACTAAAGAAATGCATAACAAAACAAAGATATCACCTCACACATCAAAATGGCCATCATCAAAAAGTCTACAAATAATAAAAGTTGGGTAGGATGTTGAGAAAGTGAATGTGTTAGTCAATCAATCATGTCTGACTCTTTGTGACCATGGGGACGGTAGCCCTCCAGGCTCCTCCACTCAGGGAATTCTCCAGGAGTGAATACTGGAGTAGGTCACCGTTCTCTTCTGGGGATCATCCTGACCCAGGGATTAAACCTGGGTCTCCAGCATTTGCAGGTGGATTCTTTACCATCTGAGCCACCAGGGAAAGGGAACCTTGGTATACTGCTGATGGGATTGTAAATTGATGCAGCCACTATGGAAAACAGTGTGGAGGTTTCTCAAAAAACAAAACTAACATATAATCCATAAATTCCACTCCTGGGTATAAATCTGAAGAAAATGAAAACACTAATTTGAAAAGATACACACAGAGTGCTGCACTATTTATGATATCCAATTATGGAAGCAACCCAAATGCCCATCAACAGATGAATGGATAAGATGTGATGTGTGTGTGTACGTGTGTGTGTATGTGTGTATATATATATGTGTGTGTGTGTGCACGCATATTTATATATGAAATGGGAAATCACTCAACCATAAAAAAAGGTAAAATTTTGCCACTTGCAACAACATGGATAGACCTAGAGGATGCTATGCTTAGTGAAATAAATCAAACAGAGAAAACCAAATATTCTATGTTATCACTGGTATGTGAAATCACTAAAATAAAACAATGGAATATATAACAAAACTAACTCACAGAGAACATTTTAGTTGTTACCAGTTGGGAGAGAGGAAGGGGGAATAAGATAGAGGTGGAGGATTAAGAAACAATAACCACTTTATATAAAGTAGATAGATAACAAGAATATATTGTACAGCACAGGGAATAATATATACTTATTATTTTGGAATAACTTGACAAGGATTATAATCTATAAAAATGTGCTCAGTTGCTCACTTGTATCAGACTTCTTGCAACCCTGTGGATTGTAGCCTGCCAGGCTCCTCTGTCCATAGGATTTTCCAGGCAAGAAAACTTGAGTGGATTACTATTTCCTCAAATGGGCCTTAGAAAGCATCACTATAAACAAAACTAGTGGAGGTGATGGAATTCCAGTTGAGCTATTTCAAATCCTAAAAGATGATGCTGTGAAAGTGCTGCACTCAATATGCCAGCACATTTGGAAAACTCAGCAGTGGCCACAGGACTGGAAAAGGTCAGTATTCATTCCAATCCCAAAGAAAGGCAATGCCAAAGAATGCTCAAACTACCACACAATTGCACTCAGCTCACACACTAGTAAAGTAATTCTCAAAATTCTCCAAGCCGGGCTTCAGTAATATGTGAACCATGAACTTCCAGATGTTCAAGCTGGTTTTAGAAAAGGTAGGGGAACCAGAGATCAAATTGTCAACATCTGCTGGATCATGGAAAAAGCAAGAGAGTTCCAGAATAACATCTATTTCTGCTTTATTGTTTATGCCAAAACCTTTGACTATGTGGATCACAATAAACTGGAAAATTCTGAAAGAGATGGGAATACCAAACCACCTGACTTGCCTTTTGAGAAACCTATATGCAGGTCAGGAAGCAACAGTTAGAACTGGACATGGAACAACAGACTGGTTCCAAATAGGAAAAGCAGTATGTCAAGGCTATATATTGTCACCCTGCTTATTTAACTTATATGCAGAGTACATCATGAGAAACGCTGGGCTGGAAGAAGCACAAGCTGGAATCAAGATTGCTGGGAGAAATTTCAATAACCTCAGATATGCAGATGACACCACCCTTATGGCAGAAAATGAAGAGGAACTAAAGAGCCTCTCGAGAAAGTGAAAGAGGAGAGTGAAAAAGTTGGCTTAAAGCTCAGCATTCAGAAAACAAAGATCATGGCATCTGGTCCCATCACTTCATGGGAAATAGATGGGGAAACAGTGGAAACAGTGTCACAGTTTAGTTTTGGGGGCTCCAAAATCACTGAAGATTGTGATTGCAGCCATGAAATTAAAAGACACTTACTCCCTGGAAGGAAAATTATGACCAGCCTATATAGCATATTCAAAAGCAGAGACATTACTTTGCCAACAAAGGTTCGTCTAGTCAAGGCTATGGTTTTTCCAGTGGTCATGTATGGATGTGAGAGTTGGACTGTGAAGAAAGCTGCATGTCGAAGAATTGATGCTTTTGAACTGTGGTGTTGGAGAAGACTCTTGCAAGTTCCTTGGACTGCAAGGAGATCCAACCAGTCCATTCTAAAGGAGATTAGTCCTGGGTGTTCTTTGGAAGGACTGATGCTGAAGCTGAAATTCCAATACTTTGGCTACTTCATGCGGAGAGTTGACTCACTGGATAAGACTCATGCTGGGAGGGATTTGGGGCAGGAGGAGAAGGGGATGACAGAGGATGAGATGGCTGGATGGCATCACCGACTCGATGGACATGAGTTTGAGTAGACTCCAAGAGTTGGTGATGGACAGGGAGGCCTGGTGTGCTGCGATTCATGGGGTCACAAAGAGTCGGACTCAACTGAGTGACTGAACTGAACTGAACTTCCAGGGGATCTTCCTGACCCAGGGATCAAACCCATATCTTACTGCATTGGCAGAAGCATTCTTTACCACTGAGCCACCCGCTGCTGCTAAGTTGCTTCAGTCGTGTCTGACTCTGTGCGACCCCATAGACAGTAGCCCACCAGGCCCCGCCGTCCCTGGGATTCTCCAGGCAAGAACACTGGAGTGGGTTTCCATTGCCTTCTCCGACTGAGCCACCTAGGAAGCCCCAATGTATAAAAATGTTGAATCATTATATTGTGCACCTGAAACTAATACTGTAAATCAATACTTCAATATTTTAAAAAGTAAATAGAAATAAACTATTTACTATTTTACTACTAGTTTACTATTTACTATCTAAAAGTAAATGGAAACAAGAACCACTTTAAGATGAGAGTCTCAAAGTTGGCACTATTGATATTTGAAGCCAGATAATTCTCTGCTGAAGAAGGCAAAGAAGAGGGCAGCAGAGGAGATGGCATCACTGACTCAATCGACATGAGTTTGAGCATCCTCTGGGAGATGGTGAAGGAGAGAGAAGCCTGGTGTGCTGCAGTCCATGGAGTTGCAAAGAGTCAGACAGGACTTAGCAACTGAAAACAACAAACTCTCTGCCAGAGCCATAGGGATGCTGTCTCTAGGTATTGCAAAATGTCACCCGGGGAGCAAGATTGATGCCTGATTTAAGACTAGTGTCTGTAAAATACTCTAAGAAGAAAAATTAGTCATATTCTGATGCAGGTAAAAATATTTTATAAGCATTATAACTCCCTGTATTGTAAGTACATAAAATTTTAAAAGTATTCTCTGAACAACCTTATTGTACATTTTATTTCTGGTTATGTATTTTTTCTTTTACTGAATTAAGCAATATGACCAAATCATAGCTTGTTTCATCACTTTAAAAAACACCAAAGTATTAATTATTTGTCATTTCTGATATCCAAATAGCTGTCCTTCTTCATACATATGAGTGCAGACTCAGTCACTCAGTTGTGTCCAACTCTTTGCAACCCCGTGGACTGTAGCCTGCTAAGCTCTTCTGCCCATGGGATTCTCCAGGCAAGAGTACTGGAGTGGGTTGCCATTTCCTCCTCCAGGGGATCTTCATGACCTAGGAATCAAACCTGCGTCTCTTACCTCTCCTGCCTTAGCAGGTGAATTCTTTACCACTGAGCCACCTGGGAAGCCCCCTTCTTAATATATAACTCGAGAAATATGCATATTTTTAATGATTTTTTCACTTAAAATACATAACATTTACTGCATATTTTTTATGGGTTAGGAAGTATGCTAAGCAGTTTACGTGTTGTTGCATTTAAACTTCTCCATATTCCTGTTAGATCATATTTTCTCTAGTAGGGAATGCAGCTAAACCCCTGAAATGAATTATCTCTGAGACGGTCTCCCAGCTTCTCGATGCCAGAAACACTTAAGAGTTGGCTACACTTCTGCTTTGGGTTTTAGTGATTGTACGCATGTGTTCCCAAGTCCGAGCTCTGAGAGCACGGTATGATGGATCTTCTTAATCAGCTCTCTCTTCTCCTGCCACCTCCAGCGTCTTGCATACAGGCCCCACTGAACTCAGCTAATTTCCTCCAGCTAGGAAATACGTTGCCTTTTAGTCTCCAGACCCTGAAATAATATTTTTCACCTCAGCCTCGTCACGTTTCCACACCGGAGTTAAGAGGCAGAGCTCACTGGATTTTGACAGCACAGCTTGGTTAAGCTGTAATTTTAATTTTGCGGTGCTCCCTACTGGTGGCCTTTTGAATCTTCCTTGTTCCAATGCTAGCTGTTTTTAATAAACTCACCTTGGTCTGCTGCTCATTTTAATTAGCACATATGGAAAACTCCAGGATTCTTTTTTTTTAATCTAGTCATGTTGAAGATAATACAAGTAACTTGTGCTAAAACTATCACTTGGAGGTGTTGGAAACCCTTGGGGGAAATGTCTGTGAGGAGATACTGCAGCTAAAATAAAAATAAATAGGAGCAGTATCCTGTAGCTTCAAACTTCTGAGCAAGATTAAGTAAAAATTATCTTGCTAGAAGGGAAAATGTAAATCAATGTATCAGAGACAATAAAACTGCCTGGGCAAAAGTGACTTGAACAGTGAAAATACTAGTGACCCCTCATGATACCTTCAGAGACGGGCAGAGGCAGGACGGATTCTCAGCCTGGCAACACCCTCAAGGACCATGGCTCTCTGCATATTTCTTCTCTGTGCCTTCACTGTCCTGGCCACGTCATCTTCTGAAATTTTAGATGGTGACAGCACTTCCGTATATCACCAGCTCCAAGCATCAGAAAACTCCTAAGACAGCAACCAAGAGAGTGGAAAAAGAAACCCTACAGATCCCAGCTTTCTATCCTAGATGAAAGCTTCAGAAACCTAGATTATGCCTCACCCTCCCTTATATCTTACTGGTCAGAAATTAGTAAGGCCAATCACAGGTAAAGGGAATGGGATTACCATAATTGATTACATAATTGTAATCAAGAGTCACTGACTGATCCTAATTTTCCAGGGAACATGATCCCCACAAAACAAATCAGAGTTCCTGTTGGCAAATCAGAGTTCCTTTTGGCAAAGCAGAGAAAGGGGAAAAGGCTGTTGTTAATACTGTTTGCCAGACTTAGCAAATGTAATTAATTTAAACCTAATGTGTTTAGATATTAAATATGCAAGTATTAAGATATGATTTTGACTTACAAACAGTGCCTCAAATCTGCTGTACCTCATAATAAAGACTGGACAGAATTCTGTGATGACAGACGATGAAGGAGAGTACCTTGGGATAATAAAATGACTGCATTCTCAGTCCCCCAAATAGGAAACACACAGACGAAACTTCAGAGGCTATCGGAAAATAAATCAAGACACATGCACAGAAACACACATTTATATACAAATACATGTACAAACACACATACATACATACATACTCTGTGGAACCGCCTATTAATTCCAGTCAGGAAGGGGATCCTCTCCCTGTCCCAAATTGGACTGAATCATAACATAGAGGAATGGAATATAGGCATTAGCATTTTTATTAATTATATTTATTTTTTAACTGGTGGAAAGTTGCTTTTACAATGGTGTGTTTGTTTCTGCCATACAACAGCATGAATCAGTCATAATTTTATATATTTATATATATCCCTTCCCTCCATCTTCCCTCCCCACTCTCATCCCACCCCCCTGCTGCTGCTGCTGCTGCTGCTAAGTCTCGTCAGTCGTGTCCGACTCTGTGCGACCCCATAGACGGCAGCCCACAGGCTTCTGTGTCCCTGGAATTCTCCAGGCAAGAACACTGGAGTGGGTTGCCATTTCCTTCTCCAATGCATGAAAGTGAAAAGGGAAAGTGAAGTCACTCAGTCCTGTCCGACTCTTAGCGACCACATGGACGATAGCCCACCAGGCTCCTCCATCCATGGGATTCTCCAGGCAAGAGTACTGGAGTGGGGTCCCATTGCCTTCTCCGACCCCACCCCCCTAGATCCTGACAGAAAGCGAGGCTGGGCTCCCTGTGTTATTTTTTTAGCATTTATTTCCCAGATAAAGTGGGGCATCCAGGTCTAGAACTCTGCTCCACAGTAAAAGTGCTTTGAGTTATTTTGGATTTGAAAATCCCAGTATATGTGATAAGAACAGGCATTTTATGTGGCCTTCAGATATAACTGCTTCTAGCCTTAAGATCACAGAGACTTAAAATTTTCTCCTCCTTCTTTCTTTCCTCTTTTCTTCATACCCCATCAGCACCCTAGTGCACCACTAACCTCCACGATAATTCCCTCTGCTCCCCTGATCCTCCCACTCTTCTCACTATCTGACCGTCACTTTGAACTCCAAGGACTAGTTTCTTGACAATTTCCTTTACATCTTGATAGGAAGCAAAGTCATTATCCAAACCAGTACCCTTTCTGCCCTATGCACAGTGTTAAAAAAAATCCATCACAAATTGCCGATAGGAATGGATTGGCTTCTCCTTTGAGCTATTTCCATAATAACTAATATTGGGACAACAAATAAAATGGATTTGAAATGATCTTTTCATGAGGTTTTTTAATGACCTTTTTATGAGAATTTTTTAAATGTCTACATTGTTTATATAAGCATTTTATTTCAAGTAAGGCTTGAAATTTATTATTTGTTTGATTCCAAAATGTGCATGTCCTACGGTTTTAAGAAATACTCCGAAGACATTAAAAACAAATATTTCTCATCCTTTGAATAATAACTACATAAGCCAGCGAGGCAGCCTCTCATCTTTACCATGATCAGGTCTATTGGGAGCTTAAATCTCAGCTGTTTATCATCTGCTTAACCAAGGGCAAGTTAATTAACCTCTCGAACAATTTTTTTGAAAGGTGTGAAATGGGTACATCACCTCTTTCTCAACATTGTTATGAATATTAAATAAGAATTTATATAGGATCACTATAAATATTACTTATTTTCACATTTAGAGACAAAGAGGTGGTAGTTTACATAAAACTATAAATATGCTATTCTTTGATACAGAAACATGTTTTAAGAAAAATAACAATATAAGCATGTCTCTTCAAATATGTTAAGTATAACATCATTAATTTTAATTTGGCAAACAATAAAATGATTTTAAAGTTTTATATCATCTTGTGTGATATTTGCTATCAAAAACTTGAATTTATAAAGAGACAATTATCAAGATTATTTCCTTTCAGGAATCAAGTTCTTGAGGTATTTGAATCATGTGTACATTGATGTCTAGTTTTCATTTATTAATCTAAATAATGAAATCAACACAGGAAATAACTCAAGTATGGATAATCAATATAATCCCATGTAATTATGTTTACTAAACAAAAACATGGTTTACAATTTAATCCCACTCCCATCTTTATTAAAATAAGGGTATATCCATATTTATGACAATTAATTTGAACTTATATGAGTTACTAATTAATTGTGGTTAGTTAGTATGAGATAACAGTTCTTTAATAAATGAATTCAAGATAAAATGTAGAATAAAGAAACACAGAGTAAGAAAGTGTGATAAATTTTGGAATAGATTCCCTCACCACTCACTAGTTATCCTAATTTCAGTTTATCCAATCTTGTCCTAAGAATAATTTTTTTCTCTTCTCTTCAGTAGGGCTGGACAATGCAGTTTTCTGTGTCCAACTCTTTGCGACCCTGTGGACTATAGTCTACCAGGCTCCTCTGTCCATGGGATTCTCCAGGCAAGACTACTGGAGTGGATTGCCATTTCCTTCTCCAGGGGATCTTCCCAACCCAGGGATCGAACCCAAGTCTCCGGCATTGCAGGCAGATGCTTAACCTCTGAGCCACCAGGGAAGCACTATATTTTTTTAACATACAGATTCTTAAATGTTGCTATTGTAATAATTTTTCTCCTTCCTTTAGACAAAAGTATAATTTTTATGGTTTTTTTTTCTGTAACCTTTTGCAACCTCATACATTTTTATTACAATATAAGCATATACAGAAGCTGTAATTTGGAATTGAAGAGAGTGCCAGTCTAGCTCTGTGTGCAGCAGGAAGGCAGATGAGGCTTGGGTTAAAAGGACTGATGGATGTGGTTCTGGGGAGATGGGATTTTCAGCCCCAAACCCTCTGCCCTCTGTTTCCTCACAGCAACAGCAGCATAGGACTCTCTCAGCTTTGGGCTCACAGCAAGTGTGTGATATATTTTGCATTTTTGCTTTGAAAAGAGGAGGAGAAGGTGCAAGTTGTCCTCCTCCGACTCTAAGAAAATCTATTCTTAAGAGTCTCTTGGGGGCAGGAGCTCTTAGGCATCCTCTCCGTCTGTGATGATAAAAACCACTCTTCTTAGTTTCTCTGACTTGGGGATGGAGTAAAGTGCACTAGTCTTCTTGTTATGGTTCTGGGAAGACCTCAGAATCCTTTGACTGGCAAACTAGTCAAGTATCTACATGCTCAGCCTTTCCAAATTGATGGAGAGAAATCTTTCCAAACTTTGAGACACAAGCCATGGCTTACCATCTGCCAATATTTTCTATCAGAGCTAATCCTTCCATCTTAATTGCGATAACACAGAAGTTTGAAAACACCATATATTGCCATGTCTAAAACTCATTGACACACATTGCCATTTCTTTATCTCCAATTTCTGGGTTACTACAGGTCATTATAAATATATCCCTTGAATTAGGAGTTGATAAATGAAATCTGGCTTCCAAAAAGTACCACGGTTGCTTATAACATGATATACTGCAGCATAATGTCTGAAAAGCCCTGGATGTACTTCAAAGTTAAGTCAATGGTGTCTCATAAGAAGTTTTGGGCAAAGAGGTTATATTCTACCCAGGATTTAATCTAATGTACAGTTCCAGTGGTTTTCAGTAAAATAGTATAAACTTGACTCGCCATCATGGCCCATTTAAACCATTAAATCCATAGAGAATTTTGGTTCCTTCTTATCAGATGTGAAAACCTCTAATAAGCCACTTCCTATGAAACTGCTCTCAAACCAAAGAGTAGTTTTGAAGAACTAAGGGACTCTTTCTACTGACTCTCCTAACAATGGCATATTTCAACCTTTCATAGGTCCCCTCTGTCTACCTACTACCCCTGTCCTATTTGTTCTGGATATTGTCCACCCCATGAACTTCACTGGATCCCTAATACCATGTAGAAAATTTACAATAAGTCTTAGAAGAGGGGTTTCGGTAGAGGGGGTACAGATCAAAATTACTAAAGCAAGTTATTAGTGTTACTTCAAAATCATGGAAATCACTATTGTTGCAGCCTCCCACTTGATTTCCCCCCCAAACTTTTAAACCAAATCTTCTATTTTATGCCCAGTTCTATGACACTATTTGAAAGAAAGTGTTAGTAGTTCAATTTGTCAGACTCTTTGTGACCCCATGGATTATAGCCTGCCAGGCTCCTCTGTCCATGCAATTCTCCAGGCAGGAATACTGGACTGGATTGCCATGTCCTCCTGCAGGGGATCTTCCCAACTGAGGGATTGAATTCAGGTCTCCCTCATTGTAGGTGAATTCTTTACCATCTGAGCCACCAGGGAAGCCCTAGTTTCACTGCAGATTGTTGTATTTACTGCAGTATATTTATGCAAGGTTTTCACTTGAGAGCCTGGCAAGTCTTTCTTCTTAGACCTAAATGACTGGAGGAGACTCATTTCTGCTTTTCAGAGATGTTAGAATTAATCATCTAGCATTTTGTCTCATCTACATTCAAAACTTACACATGCTGTGAGGGAGAAGGTGGCCCCACAGGTCAAGGCTCCTCATTCCAGTCCTGTGCAAATGCTAAAATATCTGGTGGATTCCTGTGTCCTGGAGCAAGTTAAAGTCCATGGTCTAAGCCTCTAGCTGTAAGGGATCTTGGATGGACAAGTAGTGAGTGGCTATAGATCCTCAGTGTCAATTTGATCTTCCCTCTCTGATTTTCAATTCATGCCTTTTATTTTCAGATCCTTGTCTTTGGCAATTCTTGTCCTTGTGCTTGGTCAATGGTTTCTTAAATCCCTTGAGATGTGGAATATTACATGATATTTCAGAGAAGCTTTTCAATTTAGCTTCTAACCTCCTCTGCAGCCACTTAAGAAAATGCCTTGAAGGGGAAACTACCATGTGTTTGAAGACTGTCAAATCTTCACTCCTGTCCTGAACAACCAGTGCACGATTTTCTGGGAACTCTTTCTGCCAGGAGGGAGTTCTGCCTCTGCCAAACTTCAGTTCCAGCCTACAAACATAATCAGAAATCTGGGGGAAAGTGTCTGCAGTTCTCAGCTCACTTCTGAGAAGCATTCTCTCTCTGGAATTTTAGTCAAGCTAATCCTCTCTGCATGCACAGTTACCTGATGACTTTCATTAAGTTATTTAGTGTTTTATCTAGCTTTTTCATCTGTTTTTAGCAGAAATGTCATAGCCTGCTACTTCTACTCAGGGCTTCCCTTGGTGACTCAGAGGTTAAAGCATCTGCCTGCAATGAGGGAGACCCGGGTTCAATTCCTGGGTTGGGAATATCCCCTGGAGAAGGAAATGGCAACCCACTCCAGTATTCTTGCCTGGAGAATCCCATGGACAGAGGAGCCTCCATGGGGTCGCAAAGAGTTGGAAACAACTGAGCGACTTCACTTTCACTCAGGAGCAAAAACCAATGAGTTTAACACAACAACCCAGTGGAATGTCATGGTCTGTATTTAGGAATCTGCTTTGTTCCAATTATGCCTCTATTTCTTCAAATTCTCCCCCCCCCTTTTTTTTTATCCTTATGACTAATTGTCTACTTCCACTTATTGAAGTCTAGCAGTCTGTGTCACTCCAGAATATGGCTGCAGGAGTTCAGAACATGCTTCCCCAAAATGTGTTGCTTTGGTATATTGATTATTTTGAGCTGTAGACACATATGGACAGGGCTTCCCAGATGGCATTAGTGGTAAAGAACCCAACTGCCAATGCAAGAGATACAAGAGACACAGGTTTGATCCCTAGGTTGGGAATATCCCCTGGAGGAGGGCAAGGCAACCCACTCCAATATTCCTGCCTGAAGAATCCATGAACAGAGGAACCTGGCAGGCTACAGTTCATAATATCACAAAGAGTTAGATACGACTGAAGCTATTTACCACACTTGTAGATACGTGGACACCTGGATATAGCATATGCAGGGAGAGGCTTTCTCTGAACTGCCCTTATCTGTCTGCCTAGAGACAGATCTTCCAAAAAGAACTCAACTGCCATAAATCCTCTTCTGGGGAATTTCATTAACCAGGGAAGACTGACTCATCTCATGAGAAAGGAGACCTAAAACGGACATCACACCCAGTTAGATTTTGTCATAAATTATACTAACTCCCATCTATTCTTCTAAGGGCCCATTTATCTTTCTTAAGAAAAAAATATTCTCTTCTAAGAGGCATACATCCTTCCTTCTCTGCCCTCTTAAGACGGTATTTAAATCTAAATTCCAAGTCACCTTATTTTCCCATTTGTAACTCCCATGTACACACGATGTATACATGCTAATAAACCTCTTTTGGCTTTTCCCTTATTAATCTGTCTTTTACTATAGGGTCTTGGCTAAGAATTCAGAAGGATAGAAGGGAACTTATTTTTCCTTATCTACAGTATTCAGTAGAAGTATCTATTCCTCACCCCCTTCTATTTCTTTTTTTACATTCTTTATCATTAGAGATCTAGTTTATTGCCATGACTTCAATGTCCTTTTTGATGTTGATGACACTAAATCTACATTTTCTTGAATAATTCAATTCTAAACTCAACCCGTCTTTCATCTTAAATTTACTCCATTCCCTGAATCCTCTGCTTCAGTGAAAACAACCCCCAGAATAGTACCTTGTCATACCCCTACTTATTTCTAGCCTTCAGTTTTTCAAGGTCCCACTCAAAGCTATTAACTTTTTGATTCACTTTATGAATAATTATTAATGAAAAATCTAAATGTGCTAAATAGTACCTTTTTTCCAAATGATCAAAAATAGAACTGGAAAGGAGTACATTCCCTTTATAACAGGTATAGATTATAACAGCTATTTCTTTTTCATTTTAGAGTCTATATCTCTATATGACCCAGCCTACAGGATCCCTAGGAAATTCCTTCTTTTTCAAATGGTATATAATTCTTGCTCCTCTCACACATGATTTATCAAGAAATTCAAACCAACTACACTTTTCTAAATATATATTAGTGTATACATGCTGGAGAACATAAATGTTCAGTAGAAAGGGGAAGGTGTTAATAATTTTGCAACAAACCCAGTGAATTACAGAGTAAGGAAGCTTACATAATAACAAAACACTATGAAACTGTAGTGATGGTCTTGTCATGCAAAAACTTCTAGAGGTCCCTATTCTCCAAAAGTACAGACATTTTTTAACAACACCAAAGACTCAAGCCTAGGGATAGCCGTTCATTTGATTTGGGGCAGCAAATGAAACAAGATTCATTAATACTATAGTCATTAACCAACTATATTCTACAAGATGCTTTAGTCTTTTTCACTGACAAAACTGAAAAATGACATGAATATGTGACCAGAATAATCTCATATTCATCTCTGAAAGCTTTATAGAAGTACCATTTCTCGTAATGTCTCCAGGGATGTAACATTTAAATTTGATTTACTATTTGTGTAGGAAGTTGGAGCTCTGGAAATTTCCATTTGGAACATTCAATTAACATAGTCCTCATGCCATAGAGGGGAAGCTCACATGGCATTTGGTCACTTGAAATTCCAAAGGAATACCAAGAGTTGAGAAGTAATCACAGTGTTTTTTAAAATTTTATTGCTCCCAACATGAGGTGAACTCTGTTAGAATAACTTTTATTTTCTGGTGCCCATAAACTCTCACTCAAATTGGCAGTTCAAAGTGGCAATTTAGGGTTCATAGAAGCTATTGTTAGCTCAGAGTCAGTACTGAATAGTCTTTGAAAACTTTGGTAATTTTTTTCTCCATTGTTCAGTTATACACTGAAAAATGTACAACTGAAATATTAAATGGCAAATTAAATATTGAAATTATGATTTCTTAGGTAAAAGAAGGTTCAAAAATGCATCGTGATAAAAAGTCAGTCACTTGAGTCATTCAGCCTGGATCTGAATTCAGAATTCATCACTTTTTTTGCAATATCATACACCAAAGAAAAGAACCCTCTTTAAGCTTCAGTTACTTTGTTGATATAATGAATATGTGAATACCACCTGACCAACACAATTTTTTTCAATTAATTGGAAGGATCTATTTAAATACTTAATACATGGGACTGAGTAAATAATCCATGTTAGCAACAATAATAATTGTCACTAAAAACAATGTAAAAGTGTGATAGTGACACTATTAGTTAAGTCTCCCCTTCTAGAGTCTATTAACATTAGCCACTTCCACCAAAGGGTTAATCCTTATTATTTTAACTTTTTGTCTTCACATCTTCTGTTATAAATAATCAAGCAGTTTAATTTTCTACTTTTGGAAATAGTTTTATTGAGGAGGACAATTGAGCTGCAGTTCTTTTAACCACATGTTTCTCTATTGTGAATGAAAGAATATATTCAGTGTTCAGTTCTGGGTCAAGGATCTAGCT
This sequence comes from Budorcas taxicolor, assembly GCF_023091745.1. Classification (NCBI taxonomy): domain Eukaryota; kingdom Metazoa; phylum Chordata; class Mammalia; order Artiodactyla; family Bovidae; genus Budorcas; species Budorcas taxicolor. The sequence continues at coordinate 58,422,178 of NC_068921.1, read as the reverse complement.
ACTTCATTCTCATCTAAATTTAGCTTTTTCAATCCAAGTGTCTCAGACCCCCACATCCAAAGTGTAATTTTGTCTTTCATTATGGGCATTGTTAACAGGCATTGTTAATGATTTCATTTGTTAGCAACAAAGACTGTATTTATCTTGGGTTTTGCTCTACCTCTAAATTGTAGTGGGCTAATTTTAGGACTGTACTGAAGAGTTGAAATGTGTTATTTCTAAATTTACTCTTCCAGAGAATTTTCATGAATAATAGAACTTAGTAGTCCTTCTCCATTATCTGGTTATAGCCTCTATGACAATTCAGTATTCTTAGGAAAGTCTTTATATTTTAAAATCTGTGACATAAAGTTTTCAAAAAGTGATATAAATACACACCATTCCAAGTTACTAACTGAAATTTACCTGAAATGACCTGGATAGTCTAACTTTGTCAAATTCTTAGTTTTTTAAAGACAGTAATATCTATACAATTTTATCTTTTCTGGAGACTACTCATATTTAATTCATACAGAGACATTTCTACTCTAAATATACTTTCAAATGACCTTATGAATGCCACAGAGATACAGGGACAGTCAAAGTCATGTATCTTTTTGTCCACAAGGAACAACTCTCCTTATTTCATTTTCTCTTCTCCCATTCCCTTGGTCAAGATCTCATACTTCTGAACCTATGATCGCAGAATTTTCAGCTATTAGTATATCTGACAGAAAAGCTGAAATGTGGAAGAATCAGCAAATTCCAATGCAAGTCACAGAAACCACTCAGAATATAAACATGAATCAGTACAAAAGTCTTAAGAGCCTTAATTTAGGCAATTAGTCATTATTTTTGTTGCTGTTTAGTGGTTAAGTCATGTCCAACTCTTTTGCAACTGCATCTACTATAGCCCACCAACCTCGTCTATCCACAAGATTTCTCAGGCAAAAATACTGGAGTGGGTTGCCATTTCCTACTCCAGGGAATCATCCTGACCCAGGGATTGAACTGGCATTCCTGCATTGGCAAGATGATTCTTTACCACTGAGCCACCAGGGAAGCTCATTATTCATTATTGAGTTCTAAGAAAATAAAAGAAAGAAAGAAAGTGAAGTTGTTCAGTAGTGTCTGACTCTTTGCGACCCCATGGACTGTAGCCTACAAGGCTCCTCTGTCCATGGGATTTTCCAGGCAAGAATACTGGAGTGGGTTGCCGTTTCCTTTTCCAGTATCTAAGAAAATGATACTTAAAATAATATTCCCAATAATTGTTCAAAAATACTGCTGTGCCAAACATGCACACTTGTTTTATATGTGGCAGCACTGACACTACAAACTGATGGATGAAAGGACAGACTAGCTTACATCATACACAAACACACACGTGCACACAAATATAGACACAAACACTTACGCCCCACAACACCAGTTATTTACAATTAAAAAGTAAAACTTTAAACTTTTGGCACATGATATAGAATAATGTATTTATATTGAAGTAGCCTAGAATTTCTTAAGAGACACAAAATAGACAAACATAAGGCCTATTATGTATACAACTACATTAAAACTGATCTTCCCTAGTGGCTTAGATGGTAAAGCATCTGCCTATAATGCAGGTAGACCTAGGTCCAATCCCTGGGTAAGGAAGATCCCCTGGAAAAGGAAATGGCAACCCACTCCAGTATTCTTGCCTGGAAAATCCCATGGATGGAGAAGCCTGGCAGGCTACAGTCTATGGTGTCACAAAGAGTCGAACATGACTGAGCGACTTCACTTTCACTTTACATTAAAACTAAATATTTCTATATATCAAAAGTCAGCCTACAATATCAATATAAGATACTTTTGATATAAAGAACTTCTAAAGATAAGCTAAAATGTATAAACTTTCCTACATATTTAAAAGTAAATACCCAGGATGCAATTGACAATGAATAGGAGAAAGAAATGAACAATTAAAGAAATATGTGTTGTCGAAACTTACTAGAAATGCAAATTAAAACCACAACATACTTTTTTTTTTTTTGGCTGTGCCACACAGCTTATGGTATGTTAGTTCCTGAATCAAGGATTGAACCCAGGCCTTGGGCAGTGAGCTCTGGGAGTCCTAACCACTGGATCCTTGGGGGATTTCCACAACATACTTTTAACTTCATCTTCTGCAAATAGTCATGAAGCCTAAGTTTTAAATTTTAGCTCCTTTGTTCTGAAAACCAATATATGTTCACCTTACCATCTACCAAAACCATTATCGATGAAGTATTAGTTTTTTATTTGGTGTAAACACACTGGTAACCTTCACTCTTGAAGAATAAGTCTAAATTAATTTGATTGTCATCAGAAAAATTACTTGGTAGCATTGCAGGTTTATGAAATTTTTTACGATTGCTATCTAATCCATAAAGGCACTCTGTCTTTGTGAATCATCAACATATACTTGAAAATACTGTGTATTCTATAGTGGTTGTGTCTATCGTACTATACAAATTAATTATTTAGATCAAATTAGTAGAAGCTTCTCTGGTGGCTCAGATGGTGAAGAATCTGCCTGTAATGCAGACAGCTTGGTTTTGAACCCTGAATCAGGAAGATCCCCTGGGGAAGGGAATGGCAACCCACTCCAGTATTTTTGTCTGGAGAGTTCCAAGGACAGTGGAGCCTGGCAGGCTACAGTCCATGGAGTTACAAAGAATTAAACACTGATGAGTGACTAACACAGAGAACAACATTCAAATATATGCTATTGTTGTTTTGTTTATTTGGCATGCAAAATTTAAATATATACTATTATGTTATGCCAGCAAATTTGGAAAACTCAGCAGTGGCCACAGGACTGGAAAAGGTCAGTTTTCCTTCCAATCTCAAAGAAAGGCAATGCCAAAGAACGTTCAAACTACTGCACAGTTGCACTCATCTCACATGATAGTAAAGTAATGCTCAAAATTCTCCAAGCCAGGCGTAAACAATATGTGAAACGTGAACTTCTAGATGTTCAAGCTGGATTTAGAAAAGGCAGAGGAACCAGAGATCAAATTGCCAACATCCGCTGGATCATGGAAAAAGGAAGAGAGTTCCAGAAAAACATCTATTTCTGCCCTATTGACTATGCCAAAGCCTTTGACTGTGTGGATCACAATAAACTGAAAAATTCTTCAAGAGATGGGCATACCAGACCACCTGACCTGCCTCTTGAGAAACCTATATGCAGGTCAGGAAGCAACAGTTAGAACTGGACATGGAACAACAGACTGGTTCCAAATCAGGAATAGAGTACGTCAAGGCTGTATATTGTCACCCTGCTTATTTAACTTCTATGCAGAGTACATCTTGAGAAACGCTGGGCTGGAAGAAGCACAAGCTGGAATCAACATTCCTGGGAGAAATATCAATAACCTCAGATATGCAGATGACATCACCCTTATGGCAGAAAGTGAAGAGGAACTAAAAAGCCTCTTGATGAAAGTGAAAGAGGAGAGGGAAAAAGTTGGCTTAAAGCTCAACATTCAGAAAATGAAGATCATGGCATCTGGTCCCATCACGTCATGGGAAATAGATGGGGAAACAGTGTAAACAGTGTCAGACTTTATTTTTGGGGGCTTCAAAATCATCGCAGATGGTGATTGCAGCCATGAAATTAAAAGATGCTTACTCCTTGTAAGGAAAGTTATGACCAACCTAGAGAGCATATTCAAAAGCAGAGACATTACTTTGCCAACAAAGGTCCATCTAATCAAGGCTATGGTTTTTCCAGTACTCATGTATGGATGTGAGAGTTGGACTGTGAAGAAAGCTGAGCGCCAAAAATTGATGCTTTTGAACTGTGGTGTTGGAGAAGACTCTTTAGAGTCCCTTGGACTGCAAGGAGATCCAACCAGTCCATTCTAAAGGAGATCAGTCCTGGGTGTTCATTAGAAGGACTGATGCTTAAGCTGAAACTCCAATACTTTGGCCACCTCATGCAAAGGGTTGACTCATTGGAAAAGACTCTGATGCTGAGAGGGATTGGGGGCAGGAGGAGAAGGGGACAAAAGAGGATGAGATGGCTGGATGGCATCATTAACTCGATGGACGTGAGTCTGAGTGAACTCTGGGAGTTGGTGATGGACAGGGAGGCCTGGCGTGCTGCGATTCATGGGGTCGCAGAGTCGGACATGACTGTGCGACTGAACTGAACTGAACTGAACTGATTATGTTTATATTTTAAAAATGGGATCCAGCCATGTTTTGCAGTTTATTACGAATGCTTAAATTTATATGGTTGTTCCATTTAAGTAGCTCAGATAGCCTATACATGAGAAAGAACAAATATGTGGAAGCAATTTTGGTCTCTGGACTCACTCACATTCTATTAGTTTACATGCTGGGGGCAGGGCTCAGCTGAGTTATTTATTCTTGCTTGATTTGTTCCATGACTTACTAAGTTAATGATGTTAAAGTTTCCAGCTATGATTGTGATTTTTATCTATTTTTCAATTTTAAGTGATTTTTTAAATGCTTTTATTTATTTCTTTAATTTGTCTGCACAAGGTCTAGGTTGCAGCATGAGGGATCTCTTTTAGTTGCAGCATTCAGTCTCTCAGTTGTGGTATGTGGGATCTAGTTCCTTGTACTGGGATCGAACTGGTGCCCACTGTGCTGGGAGCATGGAGTCTTAGCCATTTGACTACTAGGGAAGTCACTATTTCTCAATTTATATTTGTCAGTTTTTGTGTGACAATTTTTACAGCTCTGGTGTTATGTACATACATTTTAGAACCGTTGGATTTTCTGGGTACACTGAGTTGTTTTCATTAGAAGATGTCCTCTTGTGTCTCTTAATACTATTGTTTATAGCCACACCACTTTTCTTCTGTTGACTCTGCATTATATATGTTTTCCCTGTATTTTTACCTTTCTCCTATCTTTTTGCCTCTGAGACAGAAGAAAACTGGATCTTGCTCTTTTATCAAGTTTGACAACTTTTACCTTTTTGTGGAGGGCTTAGTACATTTATATTTAATATGCTCAGTTGGTCATTCATGTCCAAATCTGCGGCACCATGAACTGTAGCCCAACAGGCTCCTCTGCCCACAGAATTTTCCAGGCAAGAATACTGGAGTGGGTTGCCATTTCCTGCTCCAGGGATCTAACCTGCATTTCTTTTTGTCTCCTGCATTGACAGGATTCTTTACCACTGTGCCACTCGGAAAGCTCTTATATTTAATATAATTTCCATAAAATCGTTTTTTTTTTTTTTCTTTACCTCTATTTCTTTTAAAATCCATCTTTCTTCTTTCTAATTATTTTCTTTGAATTACTGAACTATCTTTAGCATTTTATTTAGATTTTTCTTTTTTCTCTTTCAGCCTTTGTCCAGAGACATTCTAACCTTGAACTGTAAAACTATGCAAATCTCCATTCAGACTGTGCCCAGCTGCCACTGGTCATCTACCTGATCAGAAAATTTCAGCTGCTTCAGCAGCCCACAATACCAGTCTTTTCAGATTACACTTCACCTTCCTCATGCAAAAGGCTGGGATGTTTCTGTGACTCTTTTTTTTCTTTTCTCAAGGACCAAAGATTTTTGCTGTTCTTTACACAATGCTTGAAAACAACTGAACCATATATTTTGTCCAGTTTCACAGAGGTGGAAGGCAGCAGGGTGAGTCAAATACCAGTTGTTATGTTCTGGCTAGAAGGAAAAAGATCCAGGAAATTTTTAAACAGATACTAATTAACAGCAGAAGAGGTTCTGACCTTAACATAACACCCAAAACTACATTACACTCATTCCTGGGGCCTGGTATTCTTCTTTATAGCATCTTTAAAAAAAAAAAAAAAAGACACTCCTATTCAATGGAGTATGCTACACTGTAACAAAGAAATAGCCAAACAACCTGTGTTACAATCGGAATTTTCTGTAGACTTCATTTTTATTTCCAGGTCATGGTCAAGGGTGACAGTCATTAAGTAACTCAGTAAAGGGATCAGACCAGGATGTCTAAATATAGGAAATGTTGTTACTAAAATCAAAGGAGGTCTACAAAACACATTTTCTACAGGATAAGAGGTGCAAATGCAGAATTTTATCTCATTTTAATTTAATGTTCGGTATATTTTGGTTTAACATATTATCAATATTATTAATATTAGGATTAATTGTTCCATTACACTATTTGTTTTTTATTTATTCCATCTGTCTTTTGTTCCTTTTATCCTTCTGTCCAGCTTGATATTAGATCAATTATATTTCATATTATACTTTATCTTTATACTTTATACATGTTTTTGTTTTGTTAATATTTTAGTGCTTTGTCAGGGGATTAAAACATGCATGCTGTACAATCAACAATGAATATTCTACCACTTCAAATATAAGGGAGGCTATAAACCCCTCATACTTCATTACAATTTGGCCTCTACTTCTTCTGTGACCCTACTTTTCCCATTGATATCAAGGGATCTAATTTCATTTCAGCGTTCTTAACATTATCCCTGAGCTACAGAGAATTAGCAGTATATATTGCATTCTCCTCACCAATTAATTAGTTGAAAAATTGGTGAGAAGTTCTTTTTATAATAATTTAAGAGATGGCTAATTAGGTCCTATATAATATATGCATTCTAATATTCTCATCTCTCTCAGCTACCATGTGTTGTATGTCAGGGGGAAGCTGACATTTTGAACTTATTAACTATAGACAATCATTGACTCTAAGTTCAATTTGTCTTTATCAGATTATTAAAACTGTTCCCCCTGGACTTCAGACAAAGTACTAAAACTCTAATCCCTAGTAACCACTTCCATATTAATACAGTAATCCTATTGAGCCTTGTACAGTTTCTCCTTTATATAATACATATATGACATAGACTGTGAGAGAATGCCATTCTTTCCATGTATACTTATCACCTCCATGAGCTTTCTTTATAATTCTCAATGGACTGTGTTGGATGTCATAGGCTCAGTATTCGTGTCTCCCAAAAATTTATATGTTAAAATACTAACTACAAATGCAGTGGTACTAGGAAGTGGAATCTTTGGGTGATGCTTAAGGCATGAGGGCAGAGCCCTCATAAATCTCATGAACAGGATTAATGCCTTTATATAATAGAAGAAACCCCAGAGAGTCCTCTTGCTTCTTCTACCATGTGAAGACACAGTGAAACAAAGGAAGAGACCACCAAGAAGAGGCCCTTCAGCAGACCCAGCCAGGCTGGCACTCTGATCTCAGACTTCCAGCCTCTAGAACTCTGAGAAATAAATTTCTTTTGTTTATAAGACACACAGCCTATGGTTCTTTGTTACAGTCCCCTGATGGACTAAGATGGGCTTCCCAGGTGGCACCATGGTAAAGAATTTGCCTGCCAATGCGGGAGATGCTGATTCGATCCCTGAGTCAGGAACATCCCCTGGAGTAGGAAATGACAACCCATGCCAGCATTTTTGCCTGGAAAACTCTATAGACAAAGGAGCCTGATGGGCTACAATCCATGGGGTAGCAAAGAGTCAGGCATGACTGAGTGCACACACATACAATGGACTAAGATATCAGGGATCCAATTTAATTCATGGACACAGAGGAAATGTGTTGGTCTGATGTATCCTGAAGAGAATCAGCATCACCAATGTGCTGGGTTTAATACGTATAAGACTTCAGGCAGACAAATATAGGTTCCCTCAGATCAGTTTGAAGGAGCTTCCTCCTTTAGTTGGGGCTTCCCCAGTGGCGCTAGTGGTAAAGAACTCTCCTGCCAATGCAGGAGACATAAGAGATTGAGTTTCATCCCTGAGTCAGGAAGATCCCCTGGAGTAGGAAACGCAACCAAGAGAAACTCCGTGGACAGAGAAGCCTGATGGGCTACAGTCCCTAGGGCTGCAAAGAGTCGGACACCACTGAAGCGACTTAGCACACATGCATCTCCTTTAGCTGTAGAATTTCAGGTAGATCTGTGCTCACAATTTCTCTGTTTATCACTGTGTACTCCAGTCTCTCGATTCCACACATCAGTGTCCCACTTCTCCATCACATACCTCCTTACGGGGGAAAACCAGGGAAGGGTGAGAATTTAGCTTGTGCTGAATCTGTGGAACCCTCAGAAAAATTTCACACATTCATTTTCTAGCTGCAAGAGGAGAAAACAGACCATGAAGAATCATCTGCCTAATGTCTTCATGTTCAGACACAGAAATGGAGCCCACTACATATGCTCTTCTTGAGAACCCAGTCACATACAACACTTAGAGGAGAAGGAATCTAGTTGGACAACTATACATGAAATTACCACTCTTACTCTGAAAGAAGGGAGTAAGTATCACTCTGCAACACATGGGCATGGTAAATTTATAGAAATTATGGACACAATACATTTCAAAATTAGGAAGAGGCAAGGATGCCCTCCACGTGTTCCAAAGATGCACGGCTTGGCAAAAATTTTAATTTGGAGCTTCCAGCCTCCAGAACTGCAAAAAAATTTTCTTCCTGTTGTTTTGAGTTATCCAGTTTATGGAACTGTTATGATAGCCCTAGAAAACTAATACAGAAGGTATATGGAAAAAATAAAAAGAAATGTGTAACTGAATTAAGAATAAAAGACTACTTTCTCCAATATACAAAGAGCTTTTCCACATCAAAAACAAAGTAGATGTTCAAAAGTGGTACATAAATAATGATCCAAAGAGGAAATACAAATATCTCTCAGTTATGTAAATTAATATGATGTTTCACTCACAGTAGGAAAAGCACAAAACAGAATTGACTACCATTCTGTTTCTTACTTTCTAAATTATTACTCAACATATTATAATCCAAATTGAGTACTTGTCAATTTATCATTACAATTTTGTTTATAAAAGCAAAATATTAGAAATTATCTTAATGTCTATCAATAAAAAAGTTTAGAGTCACTATAAATCCATGAAATGGCATAGTCAGTTCAGTTCAGTCTCTCAGTCGTGTCCAACTTTTGCGACCCCATGAATCGCATCACGCCAGGCCTCCCTGTCCATTACCAACTCCCAGAGTACACTCAGACTCAGGTCCATCTAGTCAGTGATGCCATCCAGCCATCTCATCCTCTGTCGTCCCCTTTTCCTCCTGCCCCCAATCCCTCCCAGCATCAGAGTCTTTTCCAATGACTCAACTCTTCGCACGAGGTGGCCAAAGTACTGGACTTTCAGCTTTAGCATCATTCCTTCCAAAGAAATCCCAGGGCTGATCTCCTTCAGAATGGACTGGTTGGATCTCCTTGCAATCCAAGGGACTCTCAAGAGTCTTCTCCAACACCACAGTTCAAAAGCATCGATTCTTCAGTGCTCAGCCTTCTTCACAGTCTAACTCTCACATCGATACATGACCACAGGAAAAACCATAGCCTTGACTAGACGGAACTTAGTTGGCAAAGTAATGTCTCTGCTTTTGAATATGCTATCTAGGTTGGTCATAACTTTTCTTCCAAGGAGTAAGCATCTTTTAATTTCATGGCTGCAATCAACCATCTGCAGTGATTTTAGAGCCCCCAAAAATAAAGTCTGACACTGTTTCCACTGTTTCCCCATCTATAGAGCTGTAAAACAAAATAAGAAATCTCCGTAAGTGTTCAATGGAAAATGATCTCTTAGAGGTGTACTTAAGTGAAAAAAGCAAGATAAGAATACTAGGTATGGCTTGCTATAATTTGTATTAAAATGAGAAAGGATTAACTTGCATATTTCTGGATATGCTTATATTTTATTATATAAACATAAAATTTCTCCAGAAGATAAGATCATTAATAATATCATTAGCTTGTAAAGAGGAAACCTGGATAGTTGAGAGACCAGAATTGAAAAAGAATTTCTTTGTCAATTAGTACATTTTGAATTTTGAATAGTAATAGCAAATTATCAACTCAAACTTCAGAGAGAATTAAGAGTTGACAAATTCAACATAAATTTTTTAAGCATGACATCATGTAGCATTTAATCAATTTTATTAATGTCAAATACTTACAATTAGTATAACACATACTTAAAATTAAAATAACAAATGCTTAACATATCCCTTAACTGTAACAGTGCCAGTTACTGTTCTATGCATTTTTGCTTCATGTGGGTCTGGTGGTTGGCAGTCTACTGGGTCACTCAGTGTAGAGGTGGGCATTTATCCAAAGTATTTGATGCTGAGAAATAGAAAATAAGAAACATTTACTATTAGATGTTAGTAAGTACCAGGTTTACTGTTTTACCCTTAAAAAATTAAAACAGTGTTTAAACTCAGTTTTTTATATAAAGAGCTCACAATCTAATTTGTTATTGAAGAAAACATTTATAACCTTAATTAGTAAAGATTGCTCTATTCTGACTCCTTTACTTGGCCTAGCTTGTGAAATTGTGGCTTTGGTTCATCTACTGAGAGTAACTTATTAACATTCAAATTTTGAAGGTTTTGTGAGTTTTGTGGATTATATGCAATGATATGTATAAGATAACTGAAGATAATTCTTTTTTAAATTAATTAATTAATTAAATTTTGGCTGTGTCCCCAGCTTACTTGCGGCATGGGGGCTTAGCTGTCCCATAGCATGTGGGATCTTTAGCTCCCCAACCAGGGATCAAACTCAAATCCCCTGCTTTGAAAGGCAGATGCTTAACCACTGGACCACCAAGCAGTTTCCAAGCTGAGAATTCTTGATGAGATTCTTGTGCATGTGTATATTTTGTGAAGCATTGATAGCTATATTCTCAACTGCTGTTTGAGGATAGTCATATATATAATGGAGAAGGCAATGGTACCCCACTCAGTGCTCTTTTGCCTGTAAAATCCCATGGACAGAGGAGCCTGGCAGGCTTCAGTCCATGGGGTCGCTAAGAGTTGGATACGACTGAGCGACTTCACTTTCATTTTTCACTTTCGTGCACTGAAGAAGAAAGTGGCAATCCACTCCAGTGTTCTTGCCTGGAGAATCCCAGGGATGGTGGAGCCTGGTGGGCTGCCATCTATGGGGTTGCACCAAGTTGGACATGACTAAAGCAACTTAGCAGCAGCAGCATATATATATATATAAGGCCTTTGAAGTTAGAGACAGTGTTTCTCCTGGGATGTTTCCAAGCCAGGATTATAAAAATATCATATCCCTTCAGACCAAAGATTGGAGAGAGTTACAGTTATCCCCTTTTAAGATGGGGTTTCATATGCACAGGATTCTCCACCTGTGATACAAACCCACTGTGCATGCAGCAACTACCTGGGTTCCCCTCAGCATTTCCTATCATGGGAACTGGGGGACAAGAAAAAACAGATGAAAACATGAAATTCATACTGTCTTTCATGTTGTTGCCTTTGAGCCAGGAGTCACAAGTATTCTACTATCATCTGTGAAACTGTGGCAAGATAAATTGTGAGTTTGCATTAAGGTAAAAATCTCATACCCTCTACAATTCTTGCTAGTTGATTTCAAAGAACTGCCTTTCCTTTCTTTCTTTTTTTTTTTTTTTTGACAAGAGTACATCTACATACAATACATGGACTCCTATTATGACGAATGATTAAACTTTTTATTTCTTTTGCTAACAAAGATCTAGGCAAATATTAAAACTTTGTGTAAAGTCATAAAAATGATGGAGATGCACACATATAAATGCAAATACTTACTTTAAGAAATTCGTATAAATAGCATCTTTAAAAGAAATGATTTATGACCAGTGTGTGTGTAAAGCCATATACATGTATACACATAACGCCACACATACACACACACACACACACGTGGAAAATAAGCAATTTGAGAGAATATGTATTGTTTAAATATTTGCAGGTTTTAAGAAAAAGTGTTGCTTCATAATTGAATTTAGTTTTATGTTAAGGAAATGACAAATGTTTCATTGCCAAGATTTCAATGTAAAGAACTAGCCTAAGAATGCAATAAAAAAAAAAAGAAAACACTGTAAGTGAAGTGTTAGCACAAGTATATCTGCAATAACACAAAACTATATGACATCTCTTTATATCTCATATTAAAATATCACACATAATTTAATATGATTCCGTCAAGTGTCAACTAATGTTAGTATTGGATTATGGGTGATTTTCCCTCAATTTTAAAGTATTTTCATTATTCTCTTATATTGTTTATTTTAATAAAAGCAAAAAACATAAAAATTAACTACTACCTCCTGAAAGCCTAGAACACCATAAATACATATTTTTATAACTTATAAAGCAATTAAAGATAATAATTTTGCTAATTAATTTGCTTGTTATATAAGTAGGCAAAGAGAGAACTGATTGCTACTTGTATCTTCCTAGAAGTATTCAAGAGTAATAGATTTAAATAGGATGAAACAACTACGAACTTCTGTGAAAAAAAAAGTAGGTTTACTAATGGAGATTATATGTTTCTATCTCTAATTTTCTCAAATATAATCTGAGTAAGTTTGTGCTATCAAAAAAAGTGATACCTTACAGTGCAAATTATTTTTCACCTCCTCAGACTGGATGAGAGAAAGTCATATATGTCTGCCTACATGTAGAATGTATAATCAAAAGAGACAGAATAGACTGAAGTCACTTACTTTAATCAACAAATACAGCATGTGCATATTTTTACTTCATGTTATTAGAAATTAAAATTTATTTTATTGAGGCTAGACAATTTAGACTTAAAAAAAATAAGAATAGAGGTGGAAAAGACTGCCATTAATTTTTCCCAACTTTATTAAGGTATAATTGACAAATAAAAATTGCATATTTTTAAGGTATACAATGCAATGATTTGATATACCTATGTATTTTGAAATGATTATCATGGTTAAGGTAATTAATATATCTATAACCTCATATAGCTCCCAATTTTTTTTTACTATTTTTCATGTGTACATGGTAAGAACACATGAGATATACACCTTTAACAAATTTCAAGCATAAAAATAGCATTATTATTACTATTTTTATTTCATATTGGAATATATATATTTGTAATATACATTTTTACTTTTAAAAAGTATATTAGAATATAATCAATTATTCATGTTGTAATAGTTTCAGGCAGACAGCAAAGGGACTCAGCCATATATATGCATGTATCCATTCTTCTCTAAACTCCCTCCCACCCAGGCTGCCACATAACATTAAGCAGAGTTCTCTATGCTATACAGTAGGTCATTGTTGGTTATTATTTTAATTATATCAGTGTGTAAATATCCACCCCAAACTCCCTAACTATCCCTTCCCCCGTTTTCCCCCACTCCCCACCCCCGCCTCCACCGCAATAATAAACTCATTTTCTAAGTCTGTGAGTCTGTTTCTGTTTGTAAATAGGTTCATTTGTATCATTTCTGAAAACAGTATTATTAATGATGGTAATCATCTTGTACTTTAGATCCCAAGAAGTTATTCATCTTATAATTGACATTTGAATTTGAAAGCAAGTTTTCTCTCTATGCTATAAGTATCAAACTCCAATTTATCATAGACAGTTCCTTAGTTTTAGAAATTTATCAGAATGGGTTCTTCAGTTAACCAAATATAAGTTAATATACTCCCATCAACTATGAACTTATCATTAATATAAACTTAAAAGTTCATTTTGAGGAATGAAAATTATAAATTAGACCAATTACAAAGACATTCAATGAGAAATCCTGCTGCTGCTGCTGCTGCTAAATCGCTTCAGTTGTGTCAGACTCTGTGCAACCCCATAGATGGCAGCCCACCAGGCTCCTCTGTCCCTGGGATTCTCCAGGCAAATCCTGGAACACTGCAATTCTCTAAAGGCAAAAATTTTATTCTTAGAATATATATTTGAAAATGTATCTTTCATAATGTAATAAGTATGAATTTAGTTTCTCAAAATATCTTTCCTTTGTTTCTAACTACAGCAAACCTAGCATTGTACAAACCTTCACCAATAACTCAAAATTATTGTATTCAAAACTGATGAAAGTGAAAGTGTTACTCGCTCAGTCGTGTCTGATTCTTTGCTACCCCATGGACTGTAGCCTGCCAGGTTCCTCATCCATAGAATTCTCCATGTAAGAATACTGGAGTGGATAGTCACTACTTTCTCCAGGAAATCTTCCTGACCCAGGGATCGAACCTGAGTCTCCTGCATTACAGGTGAATTCTTTACTATCTGAGCCACCAGGGAAGCCCTCACAACTGATAACTAACCACAAAAAGATCACACTCTCCATGTAGGAGAAAGAGAAAATTACTTTCTCCTTGGTTAAATGGTTAACATGTGAAAGGTGGAGAACACTTTTTGCTAGCATGAAACCCTTTATCCCTTTTCTGAATAAGGGCATTTCAAGTCATGGGATAATTATAGCAAACCAGTCTTTATAGACAGATTCATTATAAGCTGATCTGAGACTTCCAAACTAAAATTTAAGTGTGTATGTGTGTGTGCGCATGTATGTGTGTGCGCATGTATGTGTGTGTACATTTTGAATTAGCTTGCTTGATTCTGTCAAGTCTCTATTTCTTCATCCTGCTTTAGAGCTTTGGATCTGTTCTTTTTTTCCAGATAATTATTTTTTATAATTTGTGAATAACAAAAGGTTTCTGAATGTATTTGGTTAGCAAATTACATTCAGTTGCCTAGAATATAGCAAATAGTTAGCTTATTTAAAAAATAATACACTTCTAGAATAAAGAAATCAGTGATGATATACGTTTCCTGAGTACAGGGGTATATACCTTTAAAACAAATCTCTTTTGAGATATTCAGTTTAATAAAACCTCTGCTGACTGCTTACACTGTAGGTGAGGACAGCACTTTCTGTATGACATCTCATTTTAGACTCATTTGCAGTGGGAATCCCACCTGCTAAGCTGCCCTCTAGAATCCTTGACCCTTTACTGAACTCCAATGAGTTACTACTGTCAAATGCCTATTGCTATTTAGAACAAAGCATTCAAAGAGCACTAGTATGGATCAAGAGAACTCAAAATAAAATTATATTGGAAGTAAGCTGAAACAATGCAAAACAGCAATTTGATTTTAATAGAGAATGTTGTTAGAGAAATTATATTAATTCTGTAATTACAGAGTAATGTCATCAATATATTGTTTTGTGCTTTAAAAGTAAAATCTCAATTATAACATTCACAAAAGCAAAGTGAGCCACTCTAATAGCATTAGGAAGATAAAAACAGTCATTTTAGTTTGACCTTCTGTTAACTAAACATTCCCAGACCTGAGAGTCCTGCTCAGCAAATGTCCTTGCTCAGTGATTTAGCACTCTTAAGAGCTATGTGACTAGACTATTGCTCATTATAAGACTACCTAATTTGTTCCAAATTATCACAATTAAGGAAGGAGCTTTAAAGCATCCATCATTACACAAAAGCTGCATTTGGTTTCATAGTATTCTGCTTTGGCACTTTAAAATTAGATAGTTTTAGGGTACTTCATTTCCTCTGAAAAATTAAACTATAGTAATGGGTCAACAATTGCAAAACTAATATTTAAGATATTAGTCTACTGTTGGTTTATCAGGGCATTGTAATTTTGTCACAAAATTCAATCAGGATTAAAATTAATATTTTCAGTTTTTCATATAACATTAAAGCAATTTAAAATAACATAATTTATTGCATTTCTAAGTGGAAATAGCCAATTACATAATAGAAAGTATTCTGTTTTAAACTGAACATAAAAAAGCAAATTATATTTGTAAGCAAAATTAATATTTAAAACATATAGATTTAGAGATAAGTAAAAAAGGGAATTTCATAAATAACTTTTAAGCATTAATTATTTTTTCTCAGACAGTATTTGATCTGTATCTTCAGTTATGAGAATTTGTATTAAGAAAATAAAGCACTGCACAAAGGATCTTCAATACTATATACAAAACTGTTCAAAAAGGCATTATATATAACATGTAAAAATGTAGAAATCTAAGTATCTAAATATTTAAATAAAGTTAAATAAACTGTCACAGAAGGCTACTGATATAATAGAAAAACAATAATAATTCTAATTTTGAAGATTATTTTATAAAATGAGAATACACTTATGTATTTAAAGTTAGTGACCAATATTTCCTTAATTTAAAATATTGGATATTAAATTTCAAATATTTTTAAAAATGAAATAAATATTAAAAATCAAAACTACAGTGAGGTATCACATCACACCAGTCAAAATGTCCATCATTAAAAAGTCTAAAACTAACAAATGCTAGAGAGGGTATGATGAGATCCCTCCTACACTGTTGGTGGGAATGTAAGTTGGTGCAGAGAACTGGAGAACAGTATGGAGGCTCCTCAGAAAAGTAAAAATAGAATTACCAAATGACCCAGTAATCCCATTCCTGGGCGTATATTCAGAAAAAACTCCAATTCAAAAAGATAAATGCACCCATATACTCATAGCAACGCTATTCACTATAGCCAAAACCTGGAAACAACCTCCAGGTTCATTAACAGATGAATAGATCAAGAATATGTGGTGCATATATACAATGGGCTATTACTTAACCACAAGAAAAAAACAAAAACAAAACAAGCCCATTTGCAGCAACCTGAACGCAACTAGAGACTATCAGACTCAGTGAAGTTAGTCAGAAAGAAAAGTATCATATCACTCATATATGGAAGCTAATATATGACACAAATGAAACTATCTATGAAGCAGAAACAGACTCACAGACATAGATAACAGACATGTGGTTGCCAAGGTGGGGGTTGGGGAGGGATGGATTGGGAGTCTGGAGTTAACAGATGCAAATTATTACATACAGAAGGGATAAACAGCAAGGTTCTACTATATAGCACAGGTAACTACATTCAACAGTCTGAGATAACCATAATGGAAAATAATATAAAAAAGAATATGTATATATCTGAGTTATTTTGCTGTACAGCAGAAATTAATACCACATTGTAAATCAATGATACTTAAATTAAAAAAAATGATAAACAATAGCTCCTTAGCATTGTGTGAATGGATTTATTGTTTTTAATCTACTTATGTTTTCTTCTATCTCCAAATCACTATTAATGTTCATTAATTTAATAATTTAAACATTTTAAAATATTCAAAATAGTTTACATTTTACTTTTTCTAGCTCTATTGTTGGCAAATATAAAAACAAAAATGCTGTGTTTAGGTACGAAAAGTATCAATCTATGATTGTTTATACTCATAAAAAGTTAGGCATTTTACATTTTAGTGACTTACTTTTATATGTTTATGCCACATTTACATTCATATATTTTTCACTTCATGATCACAGCCTTGTAGCGGTGAAGGGCCTTGCATAACTCAATGAAGTTATGAGCCATACCGTGTGGAGCCATCCAAGACAGACGAGTCATAGTGGAGAGTTCTGGCAAAACATGGTACACTGGAGGAGGGAATGCCATACCACTCCAGTATTCTTGCCAGGAGAACCTTGTGAATAGTATGAAAAGGCAAAAAGATATGACACTAGAAAATGAGCCCCACTCCCCAGGTTGGAAGGTGTCCAAAATGCTACTGAGGAAGAGCGAAGGGCAATTACTAAGCTCCACAGTGAAGTGGCTGGGCCAAAGCAGAAATGACACTCAGTTGTGGATGTGTCTTGTGGTCAAAGTAAGGTACAATGCTATAAAGAAAGTACTGTATAGGAACCTAGAATGTTAGGTCTATGAATCAAGGTAAATTCAATGTGGTCAAGCAGGAGATGGCAAGAGTGAACTTTCAAATCTTAGGAATTAGTGAAGTGAAATGGATGGGAATGGGCAAATTTAATTCAGATGACCATTATATCTACTACTGTGGAAAAGAATCCCTTAGTAGAAATGGAGTAGCCCTCATAGTCAACAAGAGTCCAAAATGCAGTACTTGGATGCAATCTCAAAAACCACAGAATGATCTTGGTTCATTTCCAGGGCAAACAAGGTAATTCAAGTCTATGCCTCAACCACTAATGCCAAAGACAATGAAGTTGAATGGTTTTATGAAGGCCTACAGGATTTTCTTGAACTAACACCAAAAAAAAGATGTCCTTTTCATCACAGGGGACTAGAATGCAAAGGTAGGAAATTAAGATCTTTGTGGCCCAGGGATCAAACCCACATCTCCTGCATTCCACACAGATTCTTTATGGATGAAGGCAGCAGGGAAGGCTACTTAATGTATGATACTGGGCAAATAAAACCTCAGTTTTCTTATCTGTAAAATGGGAAAAATTAAATAATCTAATATATAATTTTGTGTGTGTGTTTCTGTTTGAGAAAGCGAGAACAGATTGGTTTATTAGTAGTGGTTATCTAGAGAAACACAATCAATAAAAGGTATGCATATATACATAAGAAGAGATTTATTTTAGGTAATTAACTATTTAATTATGGGGGCTTGGTAAGTATAAAGTCTGATGGGGTGGTGGAGGGGTGGCGGTGGGGGGTAGAGACCAGTAGGCTGGAGACTCAGGAAAGTCCAAAGGTAATTTACCTGGAGACTCAGAGTCAATACTGGAGCTGAAGTTGTTTTTCTTGATTTCTTTAATATTTTTTAATTGGAGGATAATTACTTTACTATGTTGTGCTGATTTCTGCCATCAACTATACATATATCCTCTCCCTTTTGAGCCTCCCTCTTCCCTCCCATTCCAACCCTATAGGTCCCCATAGAGTGCCAGGCTGGGCTCCCTGTGTTATATAGCAGCTTCTTACTAGCTATATATTTTATATATGATAGTGCATATATGTCAGTACTACTTTCTCAATTAGTCTTACACTCTCTTTCCCCCTCTGTGTCCACAAATACATTCCCTACGTCTACATCTCCATTCCTTCCATGCAGTACTATTCCTTCATCAGTACTATTTTTCTGGATTACATATATATATGTGTAAACATACAGTGTCCATCAGTGGATGAATGGATACCGAAGATGTGGTACATATATACAATGGATATTACTTAGCTTTAAAAATGAATAAATTTCAGCTGTAGTCAACACAGAGTGAATTCAGAAAGAGAAAAATAAATATTGTATCATATCAATTCATGGCAAACAGACAGGGAAACAGTGGAAACAGTGACAGACTTTATTTTAATGGGCACCAAAATCACCGCAGATGGTGACGGCAGCCATGAAATTAAAAGATGCTTGCTCCTTGGAAGAAAAGTCATGATCAACCATATCAGTATATTAAAAACAAAGACATTACTTTGCCAACAAAGGTCTATCTAATCAAGGCTATGGTTTTTCTAGTAGTCATGTATGGATGTGAGAGTTGGACTATAAAGAACGCTGAGCACCAAAGCTGATGCTTTTGAACTGTGGTGTTGGAGAAGACTCTTGAGAGTCCATTGGACTGCAAGGAGATCCAACCAGTTCATCCTAAGAAAATCAGTCCTGAATATTCATCAGAAGGACTGATGCTAAAGCTGAAACTCCAATACTTGGCCACCTGATGTGAAGAACTGACTTATCTGAAAAGACCCTGATGCTGGGAAAGATTGAAGGCAGGAGGAGAAGGGGATGACAGAGAATGAGATGGTTGGATGGTATCACCAACTCAATGGACATGAGTTTGGGTAAACCCCAGAAATTGGTGATGGACAAGGAGGCCTGGTGTGCTGCAGTCCATGGGGTCGCAAACAGATGGACACCACTGAGTGACTGAACTGAACAGAACTCATGCAGTTGAAACCTGAAGAGAGGCCTCTGACAGGATTCTCTTTTGCTCAGAGGAGAATGGGAATTTGTTCACGATATTCAGGATTTTAAACAGCTAGGAGAGGCCTATCCACATATGTAGAGCAATCTGATTTACTCAAAGCCCAAAGATTTATGTGTTCAGTTAGTTCAGTTCTGGAGCTCAGTTGTGTCCAACTTTTGGACCCCATGGAATGTAGCATGTCAGGCCTCCCTGTTCATTACCAGCTCCAGGAGTTCACTCAAATTCCTGTCCATTGAGCCGGTGATGCCATTCAACAATCTCATCCTCTGTCGTCCCCTTCGTCTCCCACCTTCAATCTTTCCCATCATCAGGGTCTTTTCAAATGAGTGAGTTCTTCACATTAGGTGGTCAAAGTATTGGAGCTTCAGCTTCAGCATCAGTCCTTCCAAAGAATATTCAGGACTGATTTTCTTTAGGATGGACTGATTGGATCTCCTTGCTATCCAAGAAACTCTCAAGAGTCTTCTCCAGCACCACAGTTCAAAAGCATCAATTCTTCTCTGCTCAGCTTTCTACATGGTCCAAATATCACTTCCATACATGACTCCTGAAGAAACCCTAGCTTAGAGGAGACAGGCATTTGTTGGCAAAGTAATGTCTCTGCTTTTTAACAAGCTCTCTAGGTTAGTGACAGCTTTTCTTCCAAGGAGCAAGCATCTTTTAATTCCATGGCTGCAGTCACCATCTGCAGTAATTTTGGAGCCTCCAAAATAAAGTCTGTCACTGTTTCGACTGTTTCCCCATCTATTTGCCATGAAGTGATGGGACCAGATGCCATGATCTTAGTTTTCTGAATGCTGGGTTTTAAGTCAACTTTTTCACTCTCCTCTTTCACTTTTTTCAAGAGGCTTTTTAGCTCCTCTTCACTTTCTGCCATAAGGGTGGTGTCATCTGCATATCTGAGGTTATTGATATTTCTCCCGGCAATCTTGATTCCAGTTTGTGCGTCATCAAGCCTAGCATTTTGCATGATGTAATTGGAAAGACTCTGATCCAGGGAGGGATTGGGGGCAGGAGGATAAGGGGAAGACAGAGGATGAGATGGCTGTTTGGCATTCCTGACTCGATGGACGTGAATCTGAGTGAACTCCGGGAGTTGGTGATGGACAAGGGAGGCCTGGCATGCTGTGATTCATGGGGTCGCAAAGAGTCGGACACGACTGAGCGACTGAACTGAACTGATCTGAACTCTGTGTAAAAGTTAAACAAGCAAGGTGACAAAATACAGCCTTGATGTACTCCTTTCCCAATTTAGAACCAGTCCATTGTTCCATGTCTGGTTCTAACTGTTGCTTCTTGACCTGCATACAGATTTCTAAGGACGTAGGTCAGGTGGTCTGGTATTCCCATCCCTATCAAAATTTTCCACAGTTTGTTGTGATCCACACAGTCAAAGGCTTTGGCATAGTCAATAAAGCAGAAGTAGATGTTTTTCTGGAACTCTTTTGCTTTTTCCATGATCCAGAGGATGTTGGCAATATGATCTCTGGTTCTTCTGCCTTTTCTAAATCTAGCTTGAACATTTGGAAGTACACGGTTCATGTCCTGTTGAAGCCTGGCTTGGAGAATTTTGAGTATTATTTTTGCTAGTGTGTGAGATGAGTGCAATTGTGTGGTACTTTGAGCATTCTTTGATATTGCCTTTCTTTGGGATTGGAAGGAAAACTGACCTTTTCTAGTCCTGTGGCCACTGCTAAGTTTTCCAAATGTGCTGGCACATTGAGTGCAGCACTTTCACAACATCATCTTTTAGGATTTGAAATGCTCAACTGGAAATTCATCATCTCTACTAGCTTTGTTCATAGTGATGCTTCCTAAGGCCCACTTGATTTCACATTTCAGGATGTCTGACTCTGGGTGAGTGATCACACCATCGTGGTTATCTGGTTTGTGAAGATCTTTTTTAGTATAGTTCTTCTGTGTATTCTTGTCACCTTTTCTTAATATCTTTTGCTTCTGTTAGCTCCAAACCATTTCTGTCCTTATTATGCCCAACTTTGCATGAAATGTTCCCTTGGTATCTCTAGTTTTCTTAAAGACATCTCTAGTCTTTCCCATTCTATTATTTCCCTCTATTTCTTTGCATTGATCACTGAGGAAGGCTTTCTTATCTCTCCTTACTGTTCTTGGAAATCTGCATTCATTCAAATGGGTATATCTTTCCTTTTCTCCTTTGCCTTTTGCTTCTCTTCTTTTCACAGCTGTTTGTAAGGCCTCCTCAGATAACCATTTTTCCTTTTTGCATTTGTTTTTCTTGGTGATGTTCTTTATCACTGCCTCCTGTACAATGTCACAAACCTCCATCCATAGTTCTTCAGGCACTCTGTTTATCAGATAGTCCCTGAACCTATTTTCACTTCCACTGTATAGTCATGAGGGATTTGATTTAGGTCATACCTGAATGGTCTAGTGGTTTTCCCTATTTTATTCAATTTAAGGCTGAACTTGGCTATAACAAGTTCATGATCTGAGCCACAGTCAGCTCCCAGTCTTATTTTTGCTGACTGTATAGAGCTTCTCCATCTTTGACTGCAAAGAATACAATCAATTTGATTTTGGTATTGACCATCTTGTGATGTCCATGTGTAGAATCTTCTCTTGTGTTATTAGAAGAGGGTGTTTGCTATGACCAGTGTGTTCTCTTGGCAAAACTCTGTTAGCCTTTGCCCTGCTTAATTTCATCCAAAAATGTCATTACAGAAATATCTAGAATAATATTTCATCACACACTTGGGCATTGTGGCTTAGCCAATTTGACTCTTAAAATTAACCATCACAGTTTATGTGTAGCATGATACCTAGTACATAACTGTAGATATTATTAATATTAACTTGTCAGATTAACTTGATAATTAGCTTTATAGGTGGTCCTGCTTCAGTAACAATAGCAAACTACATAGAACTATTCTTCAAGCACAAGAGCTAAAGAGACAGAAGAATATGTAATCTCAAGGAAAGAAAAAGAACAAAAAAGGTAATAAAAAATATGGAAAAAGTATAATATAATTCTTTCAACTTTTGTCTAAATTATGTTAAGTTTAAAATTCAGTAGTGTAAAAAATCTCTCCTTGGACTTGTTACACACTCTAAATATTTTTCATAAAAAATGTTTTCTTATTCAATGTCAAAAAATAAGGTACAATAAGAGTTAATTTACCAAACAATGGTAGTAGAACATGAATTACATTTAGTTTATCCTGCAAAGGTTTGTGTTATAATTGGAGAAGGAAATTGCAACCCACTGCAGTATTCTTGCCTGGAAAATCCCATGGACAGATGAGTGTGGCAGGCTACAGTCCATGAGGTCATGAAGAGTTGGACACGACTGAACCACTTCACTTGTATTATAAGAGCTCTGCCTAAGACTTACAGATCAGCAGCTATGTGTGTGTGTGTGCTCAGTAGCTTCAGTTGAGTCTGACTCTTTGCGACCCCATGGACTGTAGTCTGCCAGGCACGTCAGTCCATGGGATTTTCCAGGCAAGAATACTGCAGTGGGTTGCCATGCCCTCTTTCAGGGGGTCTTAGTGATTCAAGAATCAAACTCGTGTCTCCTGCAATGCAGGTGGATTCTTTCCCATTGAGCCACCAGGCAAGCCCTTTCAGCAGCTGTGCCTGCTCATCAATTCAGTGTTTTCCAGAATGCTAAACAAAAAAGATCTTTTAAAGAGAGGCCACCTTCCCCATAGCACATTTGAGCTTTTAATGTGCTACCTACACTTCTGCTAGTTATTCGAGGCTGAGATCCTCTTGTTCAGGATATTGTAAAATGCACCTACAATGTTTATTTCTGAAATGTTTACATGTGGAAACGTATGTCCTTTAGACAGGTGGCTCTCAAATTATGCTGCAAAACTGTCTTCCTGCAATTTCACTTCATCATCACTGTGAGAAGAAAATATTTTTAGGATTGGAAGTTTTTATGCTCTGTACATATCCGTGTTTACCAATGCATGTCCTCTACTAGACTTCTAAGGAGTAGTTTACAAGAAGTAAATTTTCTAAATATATATATGTGAAACTTTTATTCTGTTCTCACGCATCTTTCTTAGCTGCCTGTGCTGTTGAGAATTCCAATGCAAGCACATTTTTTCTTCCATTGCCCTTTGTGATTGTTTTCCCTCCTCCACCCCTGCTGAAATATTAATACCTATAGAATTTTCTCATTCTGTCAAATATTCTGATATTCTTGATGAAATTTCTTGGGATGTATTTTTTTTCCTGCAGCTCTCTGAGTTTATGATAGGAGTTATCAGTCTGGAAAACCATGACTCTCTGACTTGGAAACTTTTCTTGTATTATCATAATAATCATTTTTATCTTTTTTTCCTCTTTGTCATTTTTTCCATAAATTCTACTGTTACAATGCAGATAGAAGTCTTGCTTCTTAAACTGAGCCTACCAGACATGTTTTGTTCATCATCCTCATATTTTATTTGAATATCTTGGAAATGTTCTGATTTAGTCTATAGTCCTGCTACCATTAATAAACATCCTCTGGTTTCAGTCACGAATTTTCATGGGGTTTGGGGGAAAAGAAAAAATGAAGATCCATATCAGTTCAGTTCAGTTCAGGCACTCAGTCATGTCCAACTCTTTGCGACCCCATGAATTGCAGCATGCCAGGCCTCCTTGTCCATCACCAACTCCCAGAGTTCATTCAGACTCACATCCATCGAGTCAGTGATGCCATCCAGCCATCTCATCTTCTGCCGTCCCCTTCTTCTCCTGCTACCAATCCCTCCCAGCATCAGAGTCTTTTCCAGTGAGTCAACCCTTTGCGTGAAGTAGCCAAAGTACTGGAGTTTCAGCTTTAGCATCATTCCTTCCAAAGAAATCCCAGGGCTGATCTCCTTCAGAATGGACTGGTTGGATCTCCTTGCACATAGCATATGCCTAAATATAAAATATTATGTCATACTAACATACCATGAATATGAATTTTCTGGTAGTCCTGTTAGGACTTGGAGCTCTCACTCCTAGGAGCCTACATTCAATTACTGGTCAGGGAAATAAGATCTCATAGGATATATGGCATGGCCAAGAATAATAACAATAATAACATATCAAGAAAAATATATTATATCTTCCTACCTTAATTAAAAATATCTTCATAAAACCCTTATGGCCAGTTTAAAATTTTAAATTCTCAAGCTCCTTAGAGGTCCATGCCAAGATACAATGGTGAAGAGGTATAACCCTATTCCTCTCCACAATTTGACCCTTCCTCTTCACAAACCTTCCTCAACACATGTACAGAAACATCTTTAACACCACATCCAAGTTCAAATTATATACTTAAAAACAGCTGCCTTTGGCAAACCTTGGACCTTGAGAAATATATACTAGTAGGATGGTCCTTACTCAGGTGAAGTCTAAGGTATGGAAAGGAGTCCCATAGCCATTTGTGCAGGGAATTTCAGGGATGTTTGAAGTGGAGTCTTGGCATTTGGGTAGCACAACTTTGCTCATTGAAAAGCTTCATCTGGTGGGGAGAATTATGGCCAATTAAATTGGAGATACCAAGGGAACATTTCATGCAAAGATGGGCTCAGTAATGGACAGAAATGGTATGGACCTAACAGAAGCAGAAGATATTAAGAAGAGATGACAAGAATACACAGAAGAACTGTACAAAAAAGATCTTCACGACCCAGATAATCATGATGGTGTGATCACTTACACTCACCTAGAGCCAGACATCCTGCAATGTGAAGTCAAGTGTGCCTTAGGAAGCATCGCTATGAGCAAAGCTAGTGGAGGTGATGGTATTCCAGTAGAGCTATTTCAAATCCTGAAAGATGATGCTGTGAAAGTGCTGCACTCAATATGCCAGCAAATTTGGAAAACACAGCAGTGGCCACAGGACTAGAAAAGGTCAGTTTTCATTCCAATTCCAAAGAAAGGCAATGCCAAAGAATGCTAAAACTTTTGCACAATTGCACTCATCTCACATGTTAGTAAAGTAATGCTCAAATTCCCCAAGCCAGGCTTCAGCAATATGTAAACTGTGAACTTTGAGATATTCAAGCTGGTTTTAGAAAAGGCAGAGGAACCAGAGATCAAATTGCCAACATCCTCTGGATCATCGAAAAAGCGAGAGAGTTCCAGAAAAACATCCATTTCTGCTTTATTGACTATGCCAAAGCCTTTGACTGTCTAGATCACAATAAACTGTGGAAAATTCTGAAAGAGATGGGAATACCAGACCACCTGACCTGTCTCTTGAGAAACCTATATGCAGGTCAGGAAGCAATGGTTAGAACTGGACATGGAACAACAGACTGGTTGCAAATAGGAAAAGGAGTATGTCAAGGCTGTATATTGTCACTCTGCTTATTTAACTTATCTGCAGAGTACATCATGAGAAACACTGGGCTGGAAGAAGCACAAGCTGGAATCAAGATTGCCAGGAGAAATTTCAATAACCTCAGATACGCAGATGACACCACTCTTATGGCAGAAAGTGAAGAACTAAAGAGCCTCTTGATGAAAGTGAAAGAGGAGAGTGGAAATGTTGATTTAAAGCTCAACATTCAGAAACCTAAGATAATGGCATCCATTCCCATTACTCATGGCAAATAGATGGGGAAACAGTGGCTGATTATTTTTCTGGGCTCCAAAATCACTGCAGGTGGTGATTGCAGCCATGAAATGAAAAGACGCTTACTCCTTGGGAGGAAAGTTATGACCAACCTAGACACCATATTAAAAAGCAGAGACATTACTTTGTCAACAAAGGTCCATCTAATCTAGGCGACGGTTTTTCCAGTAGTTGAGTATGGATGTGAGAGTTGGACTACAAAGAAAGCTGAGCACCAAAGAATTGATGTTTTTGAACTGTGGTGTTAGAGAAGACTCTTGAGAGTCCCTTGGACTGCTAGAAGATCCAAACAGCCTATCCTAAAGGAGATTAGTCCTGGGTGTTTCCTTGGAAGGCATGATGTTGAAGCTGAAACTCCAATACTTTGGCCACCTGATGTGAAGAACTAACTCATTTGAAAAAACCCTGATACTGGGAAAGATTGAGAGTAGGAGGAGAAGGGGATGAGAGAGGATGAGATGGTTGGATGGCATCACTGACTCGGTAGACATGAGTTTGGGTAAACTCTGGGAGCTGGTGATGGACAAGGAGGCCTGGCATGCTGCGGTTCATGGGGTCGCAAAGAGCTGGACACGACTGAGCAACTGAACTGAACTGAAAGCCAAAACAACCCCAGTGCAGAAGATGCAGGTTTAATCCATGGGTTGGTAAGATTCCCTGGGGTAGGGAATACCACCTAGTTCTATAATCCTGCCTAGAGAATCCCGTGGACAGAGGAGCCTGGTGGGCTATAGTTGATGGGTCTCTAAGAGCCAGCCATGTCTGAGTGACTGAGACATGCACACAAAGCCAGAACAGGGTCTTCTAAAATATGGGGTCAGGGAAGACATACTTCTTGTCTGATTCAAAATGTGCTACTGGTTTGATCAAAAATCTAATTTTAGGTTTTCTAATTTCCAAAAGTTCTTCACTCTATGATTATTTTTTGACCAAGATATATTAGTTCACTTCAGTGTCCCTGAAAGCATATTGAGAAAAATAAAACTTTTGTTCTACTACTTTGTTAGGAAATGCAACCCTGTGGAGCAAGAATTAAAAAAGAAAAAAAAAAAGGAAAAGAAAAGAAAAGAAAAAATGAGATAGAATGGAAGAAGAGCTAACACAATATTAGAAGGAATCAAATTCAATTGACTGCTAAACTCAGAGGACTCTTTTTTGCAGAGTTTGGTGAATATTTAAGATGCAGGAGGATCAGTCCAGTAGGCAGAAAGGGGATGATATCCTTCTTTCTCATCTCTCAGTTGTTGCTCTGCACACAACCCCATTAAGAGACTTCTATTAGAAACGGCTTCCCATTCCAGTATTCTTGCCTAGAGAATCCCATGGACTGGAATTTTGGGGACGCAGAGAGTCTGACGTGACTGAGTGACTAATACACACACATTAAGAGAAAACACAAGGTACACACACATACACACACACAAAGAATTATTGATATGTTCACAAAATCCCTGTGTACATTAATGCTTGCAGAAGTTTTTTGTTTTTGTTTTTTTTTACAATTGCCTCAAACTGAAAAATACCTAAATGTTCTTCAATAAATGGGTGCTTAAACAAACAAACAAACAAACAAACAAACAAAACTGTGGTTAATCCATACCATGGAATACTCCTAACAAAAGGAAGAGAATGTTGTTACACACAATAACTTTGATGAATCTGCAGAGAGCTACACTGAATGAAAAAAAGCAGCCTCAAAAGTTTGATAATGTATGATTCTTGTAGCACTCTTGAAATAACAAAATTATAAAAGTGGTGAACAGATCAGTGGGTGTCAGGGGTTCAGTCAGGTGTGAGGGTGGGAGAGAAGTGGATGGCTCTATAAAAAGGTGATATGAAGGTTTCTTGATGTAAAGAAAAGCAAGTTTGTGGTATTGTGACTTAATAGTTTGAGAAAGTGTTACTATGAAAGAAAATGAGTAAAGGATGCACAGGGTCTCTCTGTATTACTTCTTACAACTGCTTGTGAATGTACAATTATCTCAATATAAAGAGTTCAATTTTAATAAAATTGTGTGTTAATACTTTCCCTTCCCCTATCTATACTCTTCCCTTCAGTAGAGTTTCAGAAAAAAGAAGATAGCATATGCTCAATTTATCATCATTAACCAAAAACTCAGTATATTTATTTCTTCAAAATCCTGGGGTTTTTTTTTTGTTTTTTTTGTTTTTTTTTTTTTTAGAAACTGTGCTGCACAAAGAGATACTTAGCAAAAAGTAAAATTATCTTATTTTGGGGGAAATTTTATTATAATTGAATCTGCAGAGAACATGAAAAAAATCCAAGTGATGTTTCTGTATACAAATTTTCAGTGAAGCCTGCCAAATTTGGCTAGCTGCTTTAATAGTTTATAAATCCAACTTCTGTGTGATTTAGTCTAGCTTTTAGTCAAAACTGAATCAATCCCAACCTACTTCACACCCAAAGATACCACTTTTTTTTTGCTTGATTTGGACTGAGACGACCCAGAGGGATGGTATGGGGAGGGAGGCGGGAGGGGGGTTCAGGATGGGGAACACGTGTATACCTGTGACAGACCAATACAATATTGTAAAGTAACTAACCTCCAATTAAAATAAATAAATTTATATTTTAAAAAAAGAATTATTCCTGCATTAAAAATACCCTAGATTTCACTGGAAATTAGCAGTGTTAAACACATATAATTCCTTTTATTCCTAATGATATAGCAATACAAACACATTTTTCAGAAAAAAATTGGAGAAATTGTTAAAAATGTATTTTCTCTACATCACTGGATGGCTAGAAAATTCTCTGTATATGTAAAATGTTTGAGTAATGTTTAAAATGAAAATGCATTTATTCTAAAGCTAATAGATATTAGCAAAAAATATCCTGAACTCATGTATTAAAGTTTTGTTCATTCTTTACTTTTTATTTAGGTTTTGAGATTATATATGTAATATTTTTTCAATAATAAATATATTCATTGATTAGCTCTAGTAATTTTCTGGTGGAGTCTTTAGGGTTTTCTATGTAGAGGATCATGTCATCTGTGAACAGTGAGAGTTTTACTTCTTTTTTTCCAATTTGGATTCCTTTTATTTCTTTTTCTGCTCTGATTGCTGTGGCCAAAACTTCCAGAACTATGTTGAATAGTAGCGGTGAAAGTGGGCACCCTTGTCTTGTTCCTGACTTTAGGGGAAATGCTTTCAATTTTTCACCATTGAGGATAATGTTTGCTGTGGGTTTGTCATATATAGCTTTTATTATGTTGAGGTATGTTCCTTCTACTCCTGCTTTCTGGAGAGTTTTTATCATAAATGGATGTTGAATTTTGTCAAAGGCCTTCTCTGCATCTATTGAGATAATCATATGGCTTTTATTTTTCAATTTGTTAATGTGGTGAATTACATTGATTGATTTGCGGATATTGAAGAATCCTTGTATCCCTGGGATAAAGCCCACTTGGTCATGGTGGATGATCTTTTAAATGTGTTGTTGGATTCTGATTGCTAGAATTTTGTTGAGGATTTTTGCATCTATGTTCATCAGTGATATTGGCCTGTAGTTTTCTTTTTTTGTGGCATCTTTGTCAGGTTTTGGTATTAGGGTGATGGTGGCCTCATAGAATGAGTTTGGAAGTTTACCTTCCTCTGCAATTTTCTGGAAGAGTTTGAGTAGGATAATCAATGAATATAGTAAAGTTCCAGGATATAAAATCAACACACAGAAATCCCTTGCATTCCTATCACTAATAATGAGAAAGTAGAAAAAGAAATTAAGGAAACAATTCCACTCACCATTGCAACGAAAAGAATAAAATACTTAGGAATATATCTACCCAAAGAAACTAAAGACCTATATATAGAAAACTATAAAACACTGATGAAAGAAATCAAAGAGGACACTAATAGATGGAGAAATATACCATGTTCATGGATCGGAAGAATCAATATAGTGAAAATGAGTATACTACCCAAAGCAATTTACAAATTCAATGCAATCCCTATCAAGCTACCAGCCATATTTTTCACAGAACTAGAACAAATAATTTCAAGATTTGTATGGAAATACAAAAAACCTCGAATTGCCAAAGCAATCTTGAGAAAAAAGAATGGAACTGGAGGAATCAACTTGCCTGACTTCAGGCTCTACTACAAAGCCACAGTCATCAAGACAGTATGGTACTGGCACAAAGACAGAAATATAGATCAATGGAACAAAATAGAAAACCCAGAGATAAATCCACACACCTATGGACACCTTATCTTTGACAAAGGAGGCAAGAATATACAATGGAGTAAAGATAATCTCTTTAACAAGTGGTGCTGGGAAAACTGGTCAGCCACTTGTAAAAGAATGAAACTAGACCACTTTCTAACAACGCACACAAAAATAAACTCAAAATGGATTAAAGAGCTAAATGTAAGACCAGAAACTATAAAACTCCTAGAGGAGAACATAGGCAAAACACTCTCCGACATAAATCACAGCAAGATCCTCTATGATTCACCTCCCAGAATTCTGGAAATAAAAGCAAAAATAAACAAATGGGATCTAATTAAAATTAAAAGCTTCTGCACAACAAAGGAAAATATCAGCAAGGTGAAAAGACAGCTTTCTGAATGGGAGAAAATAATAGCAAATGAAGCAACTGACAAACAACTAATCTCAAAAATATACAAGCAGCTTACGCAGCTCAATTCCAGAAAAATAAATGACCCAATCAAAAAATGGGCCAAAGAACTAAACAGACATTTCTCCAAAGAAGACATACGGATGGCTAGCAAACACATGAAAAGATGCTCAACATCACTCATTATTAGAGAAATGCAAATCAAAACCACAATGAGGTACCACTTTGCACCAGTTAGAATGGCTGCCATCCACAAATCTGCAAGCAATAAATGCTGGAGAGGGTGTGGAGAAAAGGGAACCCTCCTACACTGTTGGTGGGAATGCAAACTAGTACAGCCACTATGGAGAACAGTGTGGAGATTCCTTAAAAAATTGCAAATAGAACTCCCTTATGACCCAGCAATCCCACTGCTGGGCATACACACCGAGGAAACCAGAATTGAAAGAGACACATGTACCCCAATGTTCATCGCAGCACTGTTTATAATAGCCAGGACATGGAAACAACCTAGATGTCCATCAGCAGATGAATGGATAAGAAAGCAGTGGTACATATACACAATGGAGTATTACTCAGCCGTTAAAAAGAATTCATTTGAATCAGTTCTGATGAGATGGATGAAACTGGAGCCGATTATACAGAGTGAAGTAAGCCAGAAAGAAAAACACCAATACAGTATACTAACACATATATATGGAATTTAGAAAGATGGCAATGACGACCCTGTATGCAGGACAGCAAAGGAGACACAGATGTGTATAAAGGACTTTTGGACTCAGAGGGAGAGGGAGAAGGTGGGATAATTTGGGAGAATGGCATTGTAACATGTATACTATCATGTAAGAATCGAATCGCCAGTCTATGTCTGACGCAGGATACAGGATGCTTGGGGCTGGTGCACGGTGATGACCCAGAGAGATGTTATGGGGAGGGAGGTGGGAGGGGGGTTCAAGTTTGGGAACGCATGTACACCCGTGGTGGATTCATGTCAATGTATGGCAAAACCAATACAGTATTGTAAAGTAAAATAAAGTAAAAATAAAAATTTAAAAAATAATAATAATAAATATATTCTCAAATCCTCTTTCATTCAATTCAAAATTGAAACATTTAAAAGAAATAAAGTGCTCCAGTAACTTTGAATCACACCCTATAACACATGGCAATTTGAAAGTACTGCTGCATTTAGTAAGGGTTTCTCTTTCAAAGTGCTCAATGTTTAGGGGTTATAAAGTGTTATTTAACTTTATTACAATACTTTAGATTTTTTAGTATCATTTTAAAACAAGGAGGATTATAATGTCTTATAAATCTATCAACTAAAACAGTATAAAATACACTTAATTGCTATAAAAGCCATAAGGAGGCATATACTGAATGACAGAGGAAAAAGAAATGAAGAATAAGAACCATAAACAATTTTGAGGTTGAGCTTTCTTGAACTATAAATTAGGAACCTTAGGAACAATAAACAAATGATAATTGTTTAAAAATCCTATATAACTAATTTAAAATATAAAATATTAACAAATAGCATTTGATATTAAAAAAAATAATCCTTAGGTCAATTATAAGATGTATAGAGTTGAATGCCAGTTGAAGAATAGATGTAAAAATGAAGAAAACACAGTATGGCAGGCACTTCAATAAAGGCCCTAAAAGATTCCCACCTCCTGGTGTTCATGACATCAGGTAATACTGTTTTTGAGTGTGAACTAGGCCTACAGAGTCTCTTCTTAATTCTAAACTATGACAAAAGTGATATTATTTCTGAGATATAGATTAAAAAATTCAATGGCTTCCTTCTAACCTTCCCTTTTGTTGTGTTATTCCATTGAAGATGCATGTTGTAAGCTGCCTTACAGCTATGCCAAGGGAGCAAGGGTCTGATTCACTGCCCAACCCAAGAACTGAGTCCAGCCAACAACTCTTATGAACTTAAAAGCAGATTATGCTCACTAATGCCTCTATCAGAGACAATGGACCCTGCTACCATCTTGACTTCAATTTCACTTGAGACCTTGAGCCACCTAAACTAAGCAGGATTTGTGATCAATACATGCTCTGAGATAATATTTGTTATTTTAAGCCATTAAGTGGGCAATAGAGAACTAATATACACAGGTGTACCAATAACACAAAGGAAATAAATAGCACTGTGTATATTTACATGAAAATTTTTAAAAAATTGAATCACTGGACCAAAATGATAAAGACTATCAGATATGAGTGAAATAAATAGCAACAAAAACAAGATTAATGTTATTGAAATTGAAAGTTGGTGCTTTGAAATATGTTAGTAATCAAAATAATCTCTAACAAAAATTGTCAGAAAAAAGAGAGGTGTTTCAAATAAAAATGCAGAATAAAGGAGGGGAAAAAATCAATATAAACTAAAACATGATAAAGAAATATTATAAATGTCAATACCTACATAAATTTGAAGAGTGAGACAAGATGCATTAATTCTGAAAAAACACAAAATGCTAAATTGGTATACAAAAGTGAAAAACTTGAGTAGTTTCATAAACTCCAGAGATTGAAATAAAGTTCAAAAATATTCATGTCTAGGCAATAGTATGCATGCATTTTACCAGATTTGATATTTTGAAAGTTAGTATTTTCTGTAATTGCACAAGAAGTTCTGAAACAGGAAAAGGGTGAAATCTGATTAATTTTACGAGGATAAAATAAATATATCCCACAGTTTGATAAGCAAACTATAATATTATGTATGTTATTTCACAAATCATTAATCATTGATTAATAATCAATATTACCACCTTATTAAATATCATAAAATTGAAAAATCACTACATACTTCATATTTATTATAGTAATACATTATAGACTTATTAATCATTGATATATTGATAATATTCTTTCCAAAGATATTATTGAAAATCAATGTAAAAATTGGAAGGATTTTTTTTAAATGAGTTTTTTAGGAAGAATATTTTCATGTAAGCTAAATCATCATTTTAAGGTGCATATTAGGAACAGGTATATTGAAATAGATATTAGAAAAGTTTCCAAATGGAAAAAAAATTTATAAATTAAAACAATGTGAATATGCTTGCCTTTGGGAATAACTGCCTAGAGAAATGAGAGTTAATTTTCGTTATATTAAATCAGGTATAGATATATTTATGTGTATATTTTAATCTTATAAGGGTAAAATATCACAAATTAGACATAAATTCTAAATTTTCTTTAAGTTTCCTAATTAAATACATTGTATGTCAAGCATTGAAATAAGCCTGCATTGGATCTCAAGTTTTGCATTAGTCCCACTTATACAACCTTTCAGATATGTTTTCCATGAATAATGAGAGTGAAATTCTTCTTATATCCTGAGATAACCAGGGTTTATGGGTTTTTTTGCATGGATGCTAGTGTCATAACATATGTATATTTTGTTTTTATATGGTTATATAAATAAATTCATCAACTGCATATGTTTCTCTGATTGATATTTAATTTTTCCACTGTTGCTATTCTGATATCATAATGATTATTTATGTATGTCTAATCTTATAAAATGTATGAAAATCACATCATGTAAATAAATGGAATATTTATTGGCTACCTCGATTCATTCATTGTGAAGGTTTTAAATAGCTTTCTACCTTTTGAAAATTGAGGTTCATCTTTAAAATAAGGGTACAATGATAAAATAACTTTGGGGGAATACATAAATAAACAATATTTTAAACTTAACTAATATCTAGTCAAAAATTAAGGAATTCTATGTGCAGGGCATGACTTTACATATTGAAAAGTCAGTAACTGAAAAAACAATCAGACAAAGAAAAAAACACTCCTACTTCCATTCTAATGAGAGGAGATATATGTAAAAAATAAATCTCTAAATAAGATATATATTTAAACAAAGTAAATAAATATAACACACAAGGCATTAGATGAGGAAAAAAGGAACCAAGTACTGTTAGGATAGGACCTTCAATTTCAAAGAGTCCAAGAGGACTTCATTGAGAAGGTGGTATTTAAAATGACCTGAATTTTGCGAGGTACTGAGTAACCTGTAAATTTGGGGGAAGAGTATTCCAGAAAAAGAGAATGAAAACACCAGCGTTTTGAGGGAAAAGAATGCATGATGTGTTAGAGATACTACAACAAAAAAATCAAGGTCTATGCAAAGATACAAAACAAGATACAGCTAGAGAGGAATTGCTGCGAAGTGAAATTAGATGTCTGCAGAAGGAGCAGGTTGTGGTGAAATGATCAGGGATTCAGTTTGAAGAATATTATGTTTGTGATGGTTAGGGTAGGAGGTTGTGTAGGGGAGTCTGTTTTCTTGGCGAGCTCAGGCTAGCAGAGAAACTTTGTTTGTAATACCAACTGTGTTACTTTGTTGGCACCAATCCAGCTCTGAGATGAAATATTAAATTTCAAAAGGTATGGGTATAAAATAGAGAAGTAAAAGTATTGAAACTATGATAGAAAGAAAAACATGAGAGTGTTGTGCCCTGAAGCAAATGAAGAAAGTGTATCCAGGAGGAAACAGTGATCAACACAACAAATGCTGTTTTGAGGACTCTTTGAGACCCCAAGGGCTGTAGCCCACCAGGCTCCTCTGTACATGGAATTTTCAAGTCAAGAATGCTGGAGTGGGTAGACATTCCCTTTTCCAGGGGACCTTCCTGACCCAGGGATGAACCCGGGTCTCCTGCATTATTGGCAGATTCTTTACCATTTGAGTCACCAGGGAAGCTCTGGAAGTGGCACATACCACAAATATTACAAAATCCAGAGAAAAATAATAGAGTGTTTTTATTAAATTAACTACCTGACATAAATCTGTATTTTTTTCTCCCAATCATATTTGGTTGCATATCCCTTGTTAGCATCTTTGTATGACAAGGATTTTGCAGAAATGTTTCTGAAGAGAGGTAATTGGTTGCTATTTATTTTCATTATCAATTAGAAAAAATTCTTTCATAAATTTTGACAATAAAATTCATAGGTTCTTGTGGAGATACAAGGAGTTTGTGTATTAAAGTTTCTACCAGTCTTCTTTCTATCATTTTATATTTTTTCTTTGTTATTCAGTTCAGTTCAGTTCAGTCGCTCAGTCGTGTCCGACTCTTTGCAACCCCATGAATCGCAGCACGCCAGGCCTCCCTATCCATCACCAACTCCCGGAGTTCACTCAAACTCACGTCCATGAGTCAGTGATGCTATCCAGGCATTTCATCCTCTGTCATCCCCTTTTCCTCTTGCCCCCAATCCCTCCCAGCATCAGAGTCTTTTCCAATGAGTCAACTCTTCGCATGAGGTGGCCAAAATACTGGAGTTTCAGCTTTAGCATCAGTCCTTTCAATGAACACCCAGGGCTGATCTCCTTCAGAATGGACTGGTTGGACCTCCTTGCAGTCCAAGGGACTCTCAAGAGTCTTCTCCAACACCACTGTTAAAAGCATTAATTCTTCAGCGCTCAGCTTTCTCCACAGTCCAACTCTCACATCCATACATGACCACTGGAAATACAATAGCCTTGACTAGACACACCTTTGTTGGCAAAGTAATGTCTCTGCTTTTGAATATTCTATCTAGGTTTGTCATAACTTCCCTTCCAAGGAGTAAGCATCTTTTAATTTCATGGCTGCAGTCACCATCTACAGTGATTTTAGAGCCCCCCAAAATAAAGTCTGACACTGTTTCCACTGTTTCCCTATTTGCCATGAAGTGATGGGACCAGATGCCATGATCTTCATTTTCTGAATGTTGAGCTTTAAGCCAACTTTTTCACTCTCCTTTCACTTTCATCAAGAGGCTTTTTAGTTCCTCTTCACTTTCTGCCATAAGGGTGGTGTCATCTGCATATCTGAGGTTATTGATATTTCTCCCAGCAATCTTGATTCCAGCTTGTGCTTCTTCCAACCCAGCGTTTCTCATGATGTACTCTGCATAGAAGTTAAATAAGCAGGGTGACAATATACAGCCTTGACGTACTCCTTTTCCTATTTGGAACCAGTCTGTTATTCCATGTCCAGTTCTAACTGTGAAATGTTCCCTTGGTATCTCTAATTTTCTTGAAGAGATCTCTAGTCTTTCTCATTCTGTTGTTTTCCTCTATTTCTTTGCATTGATTGCTGAGGAAGGCTTTCTTACCTCTCCTTGCCATTCTTTGGAAGTCTGCATTCAGATGCTTATATCTTTCCTTTTCTCCTTTGCTTTTTACTTCTTTTCTTTTCAAAGCTATTTGTAAGGCCTCCAAAGACAGCCAGTTTGCTTTTTTTGTATTTCTTTTCCATGGGGATGGTCTTTATCCCTGTCTCCTGTACAATGTCATGAACCTCTGTCCATAGTTCATCAGGCATCTATCAGATCTAGTCCCTTAAATCTATTCCTCACTTCCACTGTATAATCATAAGGAATTTGATTTAGGTCATACCTGAATGGTCTAGTGGTTTTCCCTACTTTCTTTAATTTAAGTCTGAATTTGGCAATAACAGGACCAATTATTCTGAGGCAAAAAATAATAATTCACATAAAAAGAATCACCATTATAATCTATTGAGTAACAATGTTCAAACAACTTATTTTTATGTAATACACATTGAGTTATTGATACATATTTGAAGTTTTATCCACAGAATTTTTATTTCTTTAAGCACTATAAGAGTAGAACCACCATAATCCTCAAGATTTGATGTGTCAGATATGCTCAGATTCAATCCAATATGTGGAGATTCATTAAAATTTTACCTCACACACCATTGTATGTATTGCTTATAAATATTATGGCCCTGAAAACATACAATCTGATAAATTCTATTATCCATAATTCACAAAGAAAATAATACAGTTTTATATATATATATATATATATATATATATATATATATATACACACACACACACAAACTTAGGTTTCTGACAGATGAGAATATTCATTTTAACTATGCAGTTATGAGAACTAAAACATTGCTTATGATCATACATCTGTTGAATGGATACACTTTCCATTGTAGCATCTGGCACTGTATATTTCAAGATTTGTTTCTCTTTACTGCCCACAAACTTCCGGATTCCAAATGCATAGACTATACTTACCTGCACCTCTTTGTCACAACTGCAGATAAATCTGTGCTCTAAGTGACAATGTGTTCCTAGAAGGTATTCCTATTGCATTTTGGCCAGAAATAACCAAATATACACAGAAATGATTGCAAGCAATATGATTATGCCCTAATAAGCCAGAATTCAATATCTCCAAAGTAACTTACCCTGGACTGGAGTCCCAAAATGCTCAGGACCCACTGTTCTCTAGCTCAAGGAAAAGAGTGAAGAAGAATAAGGAAGGGGAAGAGGGACTGGTCTTAACTATTTGAGGTAAAATACTTAACTTTCTAAATTTTATTGAAGCATATTTAAATTAGGACCTCCAAATTAGAAAGATAGAAGTGGCCCATAAAAGTGAAAGGCCCCAGACCTTAAGCATAATAAGGTTCACAGGAAATCCACCTTGGCTTAGAGTTGGATTACAATGTCAATAAAATAATTTGGCAGAATGGTGAGAAGAAAAGCCAACCAGTAATGCGATTAAGAAACAGTGAGAGGAAAATTTTAATAGCTTTATCCCTCAGTTCTAATGCTGTCTCCACTCACGGTCTGCCAAATGAACTCTAGCGTGACCTCTCTTAAATCTTTTCATGAAACCAGCACCCGCCACCCCAGAAGCAAAGATGATTATGGCTTCATTTGTGACAAGGAGTTTTTTGATTGGGGTTCAGGGGGTAGGTTTGCAACTGACTTCACATTGTTACAGGGTTTATATACATATATTTTCTGTAAAATAGTCACTACAAAAGAGTAATGCCTTTTGTATTTGAGGTTATTTCATATTTTTGCCATACAACTAGAAGTGCTCAAAAAGTATCTCCTGAATATATAAATGGATGTGGAAAATGTTATCATCCACAAAGCAAAACAGAGGATGAATACCTATCACATAACTCAGGTGAAAAATAATAATTAAAAAAAAAAAACAACAGGTAATTAAGGCAACTTTTCTTTTTTCTAGTAGTAATTATTTTCCCCCATTAACTTACCATGTCCCTGTCATATAATTATCTGCTAAATAAAATATTCCAATGTTTAAATTATTCCAATTTTTCTCCATATGGGAACAGTCACTTTTTATTCATTTGTGTTGGAAAGAGAACCATGTTATGTATGAAGTATAGTATGAATTTTCTTTGGTTAATACAATTTAAATTTTCTCACATTTGATCAAAATATACCCTGTGATGTTGAATTAATGTAATACATGTTAATCTGTATTATATATACACACACACAACACGTATAGTTACTTTGTATTGTGCAACATTAAAACATCAATATTCTGAAACTGCAATAGAAGTCCTTATCTCTAAGACACAATTCTGGACCTATAATCAGAAGTTTATATATATTAATGTTCTTCCACTGTCAATAATAAATGTTATCAACACAAAAATAAAATTTTAAAATCAGAGATTAATAGATCAGGACATTGTATAAAAACAGCAAATTACATTAACTCTGATATATTTTTAGAAGTTCTACTGAAATATCTAGAAAATGTATTAGCAATGCAATATGGTTAGTTTTCTGCCATAGCTGTTTTTTCTAATAGGTTTATCTTGCTTTTCACCTGCAAGGTTATTTAAAAAATAGATACTCTGTGACTGTGTGTAACTTACTTGAAGAGATAACTTAAAACAGTAACCAAAATAAATGTGTTAGGTAACCAGAAAAGATGGTCATTACAAACAAATAATAAAATAGCCAAATTATAAATTTCCTCTTCCTCTTGCTTCTTCACCATTTCTCCTGATCTTTATTTTCATCTCAAAGAGATAAAATTTCTTCAATAAAAGGAGTCTTATATTTCCTTTTATCTCTAGTAATTGCCTTAGTACATAAGAAAGTGTAGATGCTCTAAAGATGTTTATCTCATCTGCTGTTGATTAATCTTGGACCAATTGATAAATATAAACTTGACAAATTAAAAAAATTAAAAGTTAGAATGCCTTGGGCTTCAGGTAAATGTCTCAGGTTATTAACCTCCAAAAAATTATGTCCTATACTTCGTCTAAGCCATCAAACATATGGTTGTATGTCACAATCTTTTCCTAATAATTACTTCAACATCAAATCCCAATATCAAGTATTATATGCCATTATATTCATTTATTTAAGTATTTTTATTGGTGTAATTATCCATCCCACTAAGTTCTCCAAACTTGTGAGGCTGACACCTTTTGCAATCTCTGTAACTCACAACCTGCCTTTTTCATCACTTCCTAGTACAACAGAGCCCATGATTCAGCAATAGAATTAATTGGTTGTATGTATCATCAACTCTCTTGCCTACTTTCTCCCCAGGTTACCACCAAATCCTATGTAAACTATAAATTCAACTATGCCTACTTTATTTCTATACCAGAGAGTTTTCTCAAAGCTGAAGGAATTCACACAGCAATGCTGACTGGATTCAGCTTTCAGTCGCTCTGTCGTGTCCGACTCTTTGCTGCCCCATGGACTGCAGCACACCCGGCCTCCCTGTCCATCGCCAACTCCCAGAGCATACTCAAACTTATGTTCATCGAGTTGGTGAGGCCATCCAACTGACTGGATTAGTTCTAAATTTTTAATCACAAATCTTAAATGGGAAGCATCTCTGCTGCCTGACTTACTATACTTCTCTTGAGAATTCATTATCCCATCTGCAAATATGTCTTTAACACTCCCTTTTCCTTTGTGAGTCTTTCTCTACCTTCATCCTTTCCTGATTACCTTTTAGTTCACTAAGAGAATGCAATCAATCAGAAGAGGATTTTAATTTCCTTCTAAAACTGTCTCCACCTACCACCACATATGCTGCCTTTCTTCTGGGTTCAACAGTTTCTGTATAAGGCAATCTCTTCTCTGGCACAATCGATTTCTACTCGAATACACTGTCCTGGAAATTATTCCCATTCTCTTCTGTAGCATTAATGTTCATCTTTACTGGAGCATGTTGACCAAAATAAAAAGCTGTGGCAAAAGCTCTTCTTTATTAAAAAATAATCTACTGTCAATTTCTTTAATTATTGCCTAGGACAACACTCAGAAGTTTCAAATTACAGCATAGGGCTAAAACTATAGTATAGAGCTATACTACTGGCCCTACTTCAGTCTACTTCAAAAAGTCTTGTGTACCCATATCTGCACTGAAAATACTTCCATCTATTTTACTGATATCTATATTGTCATGCCAAATGGTCTTTACCTTTTTCTTTATTGAATTTTGAGCAATTTTTGATTCAATTGATCTCATCATTCCTCTCCTGAAGCACTTTTTTCGTCTAGATTCTGGAAAAGTTGCCGTTTCCCAATACTTATTCTTTCTATTAAGCTGACTGTTTTTGGACTTTTTTGACGGATGCATTTTCTTTTTCCTGCTCCAAGTTGCTGAGTCCTATAGAGCACAGACCTTCAAACTCTTCCTTTCACTATGTCTGTGTCATTAACTAGGTAAACCAGACCATAACAGTGGACTGAAATTCCACTTATAATCTGAACAATCTCTTCTTTAAAATATTCAACCCAAACTTTTTGCAGAAATTGCCAAAAGTCTGAGAATAAATATCCAAATGTTTTCCTTATATTTTTACATGTTAGGTTAGCAGACATCACAGGCATAACACATTCAAAACTGAACTCTTGAATTTTTGCCGTTAAAACCGTTCCACTCTCAGTGTTATCATCTCAGTTCTCATCATTCAGTGATTCCTGTTCCCACACATACCTGTGCCTTCTATGTTATTTATGAGGGAAAAAACCTTGGCCTTAAACCAGACTACTTATTTTTTGGCTTACCCTCCATATCCAAGCTATAAATAAATGATATACCCAGATTTTGAAACATTTCTCACAACTTTTGTAACTACTGTTCTGATCCAAGCCAGCCCTCAAACTTCTGTGGAAGAATCCTATAAATCCTACAAAATTGATTTGTTCTCGTGCCCCTTCTCCTATTCAGCAATTTCTGCTCGAAGCATTATCGGTTTATATCAACATTCAAACAAAGCACCTCAGGAGGCTTTCTCAAAGAAACCCTGCAAAACCTTTGTTGTGATCTACATCACCTGTTATTATATCTCTGATCTTTATTTTCATTTTATAATG
The DNA here is from genome assembly GCF_023091745.1 of Budorcas taxicolor. NCBI lineage: Eukaryota > Metazoa > Chordata > Mammalia > Artiodactyla > Bovidae > Budorcas > Budorcas taxicolor. The sequence continues at coordinate 58,380,162 of NC_068921.1, read as the reverse complement.
TTATATTATAGCCTTACAAATCTTTGTACTTTCTAAGGATGTTCTTGACTCAGTTATTTACAGTTTTATTTTCCCTGGAAAGATCCTTCCCCTTTATTTAAATAATTGTATCCTTTCTTCAGGCCTCCTAGGTGACAGAGTGGCAAAGAATCTGCCTGCCAGTGAAGGAGATGCAGGAGACATGGGTTTGATTCCTACATCAGGAAGATCCCCAGGAGTAGGAAATGAAAACCCACTTGAGTATTCTTGCCTGGGAAATTTCATGGACAGAGGAGCCTGGAGGACTATAAGTCCATATGGTTACCAAGAGTCAGACATGACTATGACTAAACCATCACAAAAATCCTTTCTTCAAATGATACCACAAAGAAACCTTCCAAGTTGTTCTGTCTAAAATATCTCCCCTTAACATTTAAATTATCTTAAATCACCTTACCTTGTCTTCTTGAAGCTATAGTTCTTGTAACTGTTTGGGCTTATATTTCATATGCGTTTATTTGTTCACTGTTTATTTCCAGTATCCTGAAATAGACTGTAAAGTCCACCAAGGAACACACTCTATCTCCAGTACAGTTAAAATAGGCACAAGGTCCAAGCTCAATAAATACCCCTGTTAAATTAATAGGAAACTGCCTTAACATATAAAGAAAATTTTAATTTATTATGAATTTTTGACATCTACGAGAAGTTGGATTATGGTTTGTATTAGGGTTTGATCAAAGAAGTAGAATTACTATGAGATATACTGAATTAAGGAATTTATTTTTGAGATTAGAACTCTGCAGTTGTGAGTTGTTGCTCTTTTTTATACATCCTCAGGACCTCTGCATAGTCTTTCTGTATGGGCTAATTTAGACTTTCTCATAGCATAGTGGCTTTAATGATATATGACCTCATATTTTTCCATCTTAGGTTTCCAAAGCAAGTAAACCAGGCAGAAGGTGAGTTATGTTTTGTGACAGAGCCTCAAAAACATTTACCCTCACTTCTGTTCTGTTGGTTGCAAGTGAGTCATAGGCCAGTCTAGATACACATGCAAGGGACTTAGGCTCCCTATTATAGGGTGGTAAAGCCACACTGTAGAAGGTCACGTGGGTCTATGTATAATTGTTACATTCACTTATTGAAAATACGACCTTCTATCTTTCACCCTCTAACTACAACAATTCACATCCTCCCCATATGCAATATACACTCATTTCTCCCTGCCAAGTCTCTTCAAGTTTCATCCTATTAAGGAATCAGTTTGAAGTCCAGAATCATCTTCTAAATCAGGTCCAAGTGATCATGAGCTCATCTGGTACAATTCTTTCTATATTGGTCTTATTTAGAAGATCTAAAGAGACAAATTACTTCTCCAGCTCCACCACACACACACACACACACACACACACACACACACACACACACACACACACATTCTCTCTCTCTCTCCCTCTCTCTCTCGATGGTATAACAGGATGACAGGACAAGGTGACCACCATAGATATACTCATCTAAATAAGTAGAAAGGAAAAAAGCACCCAGCAATATCCATAGCGCTTACGAAATTCAGCAGATTACAAGTTGCCAATTTCTTAATTAAGACTTAGTCCTACTTGGTAATTTCTATATACATTGGCTCTGTCATCTATACTTTTGATTGTAACTTGTACGTGATCCTTTCTTTTTTCATAAGAAAACTGACTTTTCCACTGAGTAGACTTCTCACCATGCTCCCTGACAATTAAAGTTTTGTGGACCTGAAGGCCCCTTTTCATCTTGTACATCTTCTGTCACTATAATTCTAGCTATAGGTAACTTCCACTAAGAAAAAAATCTTAAAAATGTGTGGACATTTTCATGCATTGTAGTGGAGTACATTCAATGTGAAAAAAAGGAACAACCAACAATCTCTTTGAGACAAATCTTTCCCTATTTTAGGCTCTGGGAGAGGATGGTATAGAACAGTGCTTTTAAGTTTCTCCTAATTTCCATTATTTAAGTGAAAGGACCTTGAAAGCATGCCTTTAAGAGCCAAATAAGGACTTTGGTCTATTTGAAAATGTGAGTCATTGGTATAAATCTTTCTGAAATCTTAAGAAAGGATATTATAATCCTATTCAGATTTTTATTTTTATACTAAAGTTCTTACTTTTGAACTCTAGCTAGCTGGAAACATTATTCTAAGCCCTTTACATTTCCCAAAATGTCATTCCAACACAGAATAACTCATTCTTTAATACAGGTCTTGGGCTTCCCTGGTGGCTCAGATGGTAAAGAATCCACCTGCAATGCAGGATACCTGGGTTTGATCCCTGAGTTGAGAAGATCCCCTGGAGAAGGGAAGGGCTATGTACTCCAGTATTCTTGCCTCCAGGGACAGAGGAGCCTGGAGGGCTACAATCCAAAAGTTCACAAGGAGTCAGACATGACTGAACTGCTAAGCACATCAAGCAGGCATGTAGTACATCTCTTTCCTTATTCACTTGGTTGTAAACTTCCTCTAAGAGGTACCCTCAACATTTTGCTGAGAAGTGTCCTGCACAAGATCATCAAGTTATTAAGTATATTTTCTATTTTCCATGCTAGCACAAGTGATAGTTTAGTTGTATTTTCTGGCAGTATAATACGGGTCTCTTCTGCTGTTGCTGCTGCTAAGTTGCTTCAGTCGTGTCCGACTCTGTGGGACCCCATAGACGGCAGCCTACCAGGCTCCCCCATCCCTGGGATTCTCCAGGCAAGACCACTGGAGTGGGTTGCCATTTCCTTCTCCAACGCGTGAAAGTGAAAATTGGAAGTGAAGTCATTCAGTCGTGTCTGATTCTTCACTACCCCATGGACTGCAGCCTACCAGGCTCCTCTGTCCATGGGATTTTGCAGGCAAGAGTACTGGAGTGGGGTGTCATTGCCTTCTCCATGGGTTTCTTCTTCTGCTGCTGCTCCTAAGTAGCGTCAGTCATGTCTGACTCTGTGCAACCCCATAGACGGCAGCTCACCAGGTTTCCCTGTCCCTGGGATACTCCAGACAAGAACACTGGAGTGGGTTGCCATTGCCTTCTCCAATGCATGAAAGTGAAAATGAAAGGGAAGTCGCTCAGCCATGTCCGACTCTTAGTGACCCCATGGACTGCAGCCCACCAGGCTCCTCCGTCCGTGCACCACAAATCTCCAGATTCCCTCAATATCTTAAGAATGAAAGAACTGTTTCTTTCATCTTCTTAACCACTCTTTATCTCAAACACTGTTCAAGCCTTCAGTTTCCAACACTGACAAGCAGGCATCTCATCTCAGAGGGACCAGTTATTTGTCTTGGAGTTTCTCTGAAACCAAAGAGCTGGTCACCTAGAGAAAACACCTGGGGCTTGAGCTTGCATAAGCTAAGACCTGTAGAGATTTAACAGCCCATGAGGAGACTTCCCTGGTAGTTCAATGGCTAAGATTCCATACTAGCAATGCTACAACTAAGACCTGGTATAGTCATATAAATTAAAAAATAAATTTAAAAAAATTAAAAAAGCTTAAGTATTCAGAGACAGAAAACCTGACATTAAAAAAAAAAAAAAAAAAGACCCATTAGGCAATTCCTGATCTATGTCAGAGGGAGTCAGGAGGTAAAGGGTTCATTCAAAAATACTCTACTCTTCTGAACTTTAGGTGGACTATCCCGATTTCATCCTACATGGCTTCTTGAAAATTTCCAGATGCACTGAGCCCCAGCTGCCCATATTGATGGACCAGCTTGATAGCACAATTTTGTATTGACTATTTTCTGTCTGATATATCATAGTTCCCCATTCTTGGCCTCTGGACTTTCCAAAATAAACAATTTGTATGAGGACTTCAGCTCAGGCTTTCAGTTCCTAGGCAATGCCAGCAATAGACTCAGACCAAACATTAGAGACATGTTTATAGTTTAATGAATCTACTAATTAGAGGAATTTATTCCCTATTCAAAGAAAATAATAACTCCAATTTATAATTACAGAAAAGCCTGTTTCTCTTTTTAACCGTGGTTCATCCACTTGGTGCTTGATTTGTCAAATAAAATTAAGTTGCTTCTCTGAGGCCCTACTTAATTACTACAGCACCTAGATAAACTCTCTGTTTGCTCAGAAAGCCAAGTTTTGAGAGCTACTCCCAATCAAGACGTTCTTTGCCTCATCAATTTGTATTGTACACTGTTGCTGCAGATTAAACTGATCAAAATGCTAGTCTTTTCTTTAATATGAAGGCCAGTTTTATATTTTAAGAGACAACTAAATAAATTGAAAATGCTTCAAAGAAGAGAAACAGAAATACTTAAAGGAATGGAAAAGGGAACATAGAGTAAAGGCACTATTTTTGTATCTCCAGGACAACAAGCATTGGTTAAGGTTTCACAGCAATGAGGATATCATTTACATCTAAAATTAATGTAATTTGCTTTTATAAAAGTTAATTACAAGTTGGGAGATTTTAGTAGCTTTTACTGGGAAGTAGACTACAATCATCTTTTATGGTTAATAATGAAAACCCTTTGCCATCCAATTTTTATTTTTAATATTAAACTAACAATTAAATCAAAAGTTTTTATAAAATGATTAGCCCCAAAAAAGTACATTTCTTCAGAAAAATTAATCTAAGGAATACTTAAATTGGTGATGTCAAGATAATATGTGTTGTTAAAGTCAAATCTTCAATGTTTGTAATTTCAGAAGTGTTGTCAATATTTTTATGCTTTCTTATTAGATATCAAAAGCCACGTAATATTACGAATTTTAATAACATGTAATGAAAGACAAAACATAAATCTAATAATAGAACATTAATTTAATTTCATGATAACTTCAACTTTCTTATGGAACATTCTATTTGATTCTTTCACAAGTGAAGATAAATTATTTTCAAAATTAAAAAAAATCTATTGAAATAGAAACACTTGCCAGGTAAAAGATTTCACATAATCATCAAAATAAGAGAACTATTAAAAAGTGAAAATCATTAAGGCTCAAACCATGAAGCATAAGAATAAAGATATTTTTGTCATCTGTAGAATGGCATTTTTTATCACATATGTCAAATTAATATGAGTTCCAAAAAAGCTACAGCAAATTGAAGAATACCCCAAGCTACCAAATATGACAAAAGCTTTACAGTTCTCCAGGCCCAAGATGACATTACTATTTACATAACGTAGGGCTGAGTCTGGAGAAGGCAATGGCACCCCACTCCAGCACTCTTGCCTGGAAAATCCCATGGACAGAGGAGCCTGGTGGGCCGCAGTCCATGGGGTCGCTGAGAGTCGGACACGACTGAGCGACTTCACTTTCACTTTTCACTTTCATGCATTGGAGAAGGAAATGGCAACCCACTCCAGTGTTCTTGCCTGGAGAATCCCAGGGATGGGGGAGCCTCGTGGGCTGCCGTCTATGGGGTCACACAGAGTCAGACACAACTGAAGTGATTTAGCAGCAGCAGCAGCAGCAGCAGGGCTGAATCAATAATAAGGACCATTTTGATTTATCAGAGAATGTGAAGAAAAATAAGGGAAGTAAAGGTAAACAGGAAAGTAGAAAAGAACAGCATCCATAAAATAGATTGTGCATTGATCATGGGAATTTCAATTACTGGAAAAATGTCTTGCACAATAGCCCTGGAGTCGATAAAGTAAAATGCATAGTCCTTGGAGGAATGCTGGGTGATTCTCACACACCATTTATTATGGAACCTCAACAGAACAGTAAAAACAAGAACTCCTGGACAGAATCTTGCTCAACAAACTCAGCCACTATGGAATTTCAAGAGTTTGGTGATCACTAGACTTCAAAATATTTTCAATTTCCATTGAAGTAGATGATGTCTGTTGTTTTTAATAAACTATGTAAACTACCACAGTTTTGATGCTTGTGTTCTCTTACCCAGAAGTCTTCAATTTTCTTGTTTGTTAAAACAAAAGTCACTCTCATCTATCAGCAATGTTAAAATCATGACCCACACCTTTGAACAATTATTTATCTAACTTAATCCTCCCCACTCCCCCAATTATCCTAAGCTTGGACTGCAGCCCACCAGGCTCCTGTGTCCATGAGATTTCCAGGCAAGGATACTGGAGTGGGTTGCCATTTCCTTCTCCACCCTAAGCTTATATATGGTTATTTTAATTGATATATCTTTTTGAAACCTCCATCCATGACTAATTTCTGTATTTTCTGCTTTAGTGTGTATTTATAAGACAAATTTAACAATGTTTTTAAAGAGAAATTACTAGTTAGTGTAATTTGAAACAAAACAGCATCCATCTCATTTATTGAAAATCCAAAACTAAGTATCTAATGTTCATTGTGCATATGTGCTAAGTTGCTCAGTCACGTTCGACTATTTGTGACCCTATGGACTGTAGTCGCCAGGCTCCTCTGTCCATGCGATTCCAAGAATACTGGAGTGGCTTGCCATGCCACCCTCTAGGGGATCCTCCCAACCCAGGGATCAAACACACATCTCTTGTTTCCTGCATTGGTAGACGGGTTCTTTCCCAATAGCACCACCTGTTCTAATGTGCATTAGTGATATTTCAAAACAATCAGAGCTTTTGCTTAGACACCATTTACCAGCCTTTTCAGGTAAGAACTATTTGTTTGAACAACAACCCTCACATATCTATACAAGTATACATTTCACTTAATTCTTAGCAAATAAATCATTAACATTCTAATTTCCATAAACTTGCCTTACAACATCTAATGCCACATCTGGGACATCTCAACATCACAAGCAAATATCAACAAAGATACTACTACTACCACTAATGATAATAATACAAGAAGAAGAAAGAGGAGGAGAAAAGTTTCAGTGTAAATTTTAAGTATAAGGCTCCTTTTGTTTAATTATATATACACATATATGAACATTTTATGATTCTTTGTACAATAAACCGAAATCAAATTAACTGCACAACTGATAAATTCAATGAAAATTACATTTCCTCTTTAACTGAATTACCTAGTCATATTAATATAAATGACTGACCGGCAAACAGGAGAGAATAAATGGATTATGCCTTTTGCTGTTGTTCAGTTGCTAAATCATGTCCAACTCTTTGCAACCCATGGACTGCAGCATGCTTCACACGGGTATTAAAATCTACAGATTAACTTATTCTTGAACACTGATCATGTAATATATAACTCATATAAGAATTATGTTTTGAATGCTGAGATATATACATGAACATGCTCTTTTTTGAACACTAATTTTTAATAGAAACTAATATTGTAGAATACTCATTTTGACTTGATAGTGATATTTTTGCATATCCTAAACACTAGTAAAAATAACTGCAGTGAAGATTCAATACAAAAATAGTTTAAACCAAACAAAAATTTAGAAAGAAAATTTAAGGTGAGATTTGAGGAAGGTCAAACATTGAGTGAATCTTTTTTAAAGGTAAATAGAAAAACAAGTCTATGTTGGGCATTTTTGACTAAAGATCAGAGAACATTTTTATAAATGGCATTTTTCTATAAAGAAACACATCACACATTTACCAATAAGAAGGCACTTGACTAGCATATGTTCCCAATAATTAAGCTCTTAAATCTGACAGGGCATCTGTTTTAGGTTCATTCAAGGAGATAACTGAGGGACTACTTGGACTAAAATCTGTTATCTTGCTAATGAAGAACCGCTCTGAGGGAGCAAGAGACAATTGCCCTCACATTCCCTATTTACTCTATTTTCTCTTTATCCTTTACTTTTCTTGCTTTCTCTTGCTCTTTGTACTTTTACTCACTTTCAGTAATTATTATTTATAATATTCTTTCTTTGTTTGACTGACATATTATGTAAATAAAATTTATTTAACATTCAGTATGATGGCTTCTAATTCTCCTGGTAATCAGTCTGAGAATTGACCTTTCATATCTTTCATGGAAGAAAAATTGAGAGACATACAGGAGCATATAGAATTGCAAATCAAACAGACAGATATAAAGAAGGATCAAGAGTACATCATGCACTATGAATGAAGATGGCAGAGGCAGATAGGTAAGAATTATGGATAATGTATTAGACCTATGTAAATTATACTCTTGTTTTCACCACCTGATGGGTAACTATGGGGATGTTACATAACCTTTTAAAGCTTCAATTTTTATTTAAAGATATATATATAATATTAGATTATGGGACTATATAGAGTTTTATGAGAGTTCAATGACCTAGCATTTGCAACAATTGCAATATTTTTAATTGAGTGCTTATACATGTCAGAGGAGAAGGCAATGGCATCCCACTCCAGTACTCTCACCTGGAAAATCCCGTGGACGAAGGAGCCTGGTAGGCTGCTGCCCATGGGGTCGCAAAGAGTTGGACACAACTGAGCGACTTCACTTTCACTTTTCACTTTCATGCATTGGAGAGGAAAATGGCAACCCACTCCAGTATTCTTGCCTGGAGTATGCCAGGGCAAGAATCATAGAATGCCTGTGCAACATCATAGATGGCAGCCCACCAGGCTCCCCTGTCTCTGGGATTCTCCAGGCAAGAACACTGGAGTGGGTTGCCATTTCCTTCTCCAATGCTTGAAAGTGAAAAGTGAAAAGTGAAAGTGAATTCGCTCAGTAGTGTCCAACACTTAGTTGACCCCATGAACTGCAGCCTACCAGGCTCCTCTGTCCATGGGATTTTCCAGGCAAGAGTACTGGAGTGGGTAGCCATTGCCTTCTCCCATTAGACATCTGAATTACAGTAAATCAAAGGACACAAATTTAAAACGGTTGGAGTCAGAATATCTATCTGCCAATGAGGCTAGAGAGACAGCACTTAACTCATCAAAAGGTGGAAGAAATAGACAAACCAATAGAATAATCAAAGAACTGTGAGTATTTTGACACAAGATTTTGTGTATCATTGTCCCAGACTTCTTAATATTACTATTGATAACAGTGAAGATGAGGGTTATGAAGATAAGAATGCTAAAGATGATGATAATGATAATAGTGAAAATAAAGTGCTCATTATTGCCCTGAATTGCAATATAGGTCTTAAAATTCTAAGTAAAACATAAGTGAATTGATTACATAGTATATTAACATAAAATACCAGGATTCAAGAGATTTTCTTTGTATCTTAAGAAATATTATCAATAGAACTACTAGAAAATTAAGAGTTTGGCTTTGAATTTCTTACCACTAGTACCACTGGGCTTCCCAGGTAGTGCTAGTGGTGAAGAACCCACCTACCAAACCCACCTACCAATGCAGGAGGCATAGAGAGGTGAGTTTGATCCCTCAGTTGGGAAGTTCCCCTGGAGGAGGGCATGATAATCCACTTCAGTATTCTCTCCTATGGACAGAGGGGCCTGGCAGGCTACAGTCCATAGGATCTCACAGAGTTGTACATGACTGAGCAACTTAGCTTTAAACTTCTGGTGTTTAAAAAGGAGAAAATAATCAATGATATTTTGAGTGAAAGCTACAGGAAGACAATGTGTGTGTGTGAGTGTGTGTGTGAGTGTGTGTGTGTGTGTGTGTGCGTGCACATATGTGCCATGAGAATAAACAGAATTCTGTATTAGATACTTGCCATTCATAAAAATGATGAAAATTTTAAGTAACAGGAATTCACTTCACTTGCCTTGATTACAAATCACCCATAATTATAGCTGATCACCACTGAATGAAGTTCAGGTTGTATATTCTCTTCAAATATGGTACAAAGGAGAAAGTATTATTTTTCAAATGAGTCATGTCATCAGCCTAGAGTTATTAGTTCAATTTTTCAGGGTATTACTCTACCATAAAAATTGCCTAAATTTATGTTCACATTACATTGTTGTCTCATAGCTGAAATAAATGTTAACCATTCTCCATGGAGTTACTTAATCAAACTCCATTAGAGTCACTATCAATTTTTCAACTGTGATTTCTTCTCTACGCTATGCCCTTCACTATGTACTTAAGAAAATAAACTTTACATTTTCTATGCTCCTAAAGAAATTTGAACATATATATTTTAATAACACACCATAATTTTATCATTATGTATTAGCATACACACTCAGCTAAATTGTTATCATTTTTGGTCAATGCCATGTAGCCAGCTTATGCTGTGCTGTGCTTAGTCTCTCAGTCATGTTCTATTCTTTGCAACCTCATGGACTGTAGCCTTCCAGGCACCTCTGTCCATGGGGATTCTCTAGGCAAAAACACTAGAGTGGGTTGCCATGCCCTTCTCCAGGGGATCTTCCCAAATCAGGGATTGAACCCAGGGCTCTCACATTACAGGCAGATTCTTTATTGTCTGAAGCACCAGGAAAGCCCAAGAATACTGGACTACATAGCCTTTCCCTTCTCCAGGGGATCTTCCCTACCCAGGGATCCAACTGGGGTCTCCTGCATTACAGGCACATTCTTTACCAGTTGAGCTAGCAGGGAAGCCCAGCCAGCTTATATTTCAGGTTTACTAGACAACTGAATGTACATTTAAGGATTGACTCCAAATATCTAATAATTTGGTCATATAAATTCTTGGATTAAAATATGTCAATTTTGGAGAAAAAATACTGAATTAAGGTGTGAGAAGTTTCAGTTGTATGAAGAATATTACAGTCATTTATAAAGATTATTTTAACTTACATTCTACAAGAATACTAGTACTCATAAATATTGTTAAAATACAGACATTCATATGTGATAATTTTTATAAAACTGGATAACAACCTTATTTAATATGAATTTGATAAGGAATTGTGATTTTTATTTGTATCTATTCAAATCTAGACATAATTTTGGTTATAAAAAACTGTATTTTGAGGTACCTTATATTAAACTTATGTCAAAAATTAATGCTGCTAGGTATAATATGATAGTTCACTATCTACCTCTAAACATTGTATAAAAGATAACCAATTATACAGAATATAATGTTTAACTTTTGAATTGAATGGCAGCAGAGCTGGTTTACTCTTTAAAATTTGATTTTTATTATTAAAATCAGACCCCTAAATGTTACATTAAAGCTGTTTTTTGGTACAAGAATTTTCATTATCCATGATTACCTTTAATTAAAGTTTCCTTGAGGTCAATACACTTTTGAAAGATTTTGTAATAACAGTGTACATTAAATCCAAATAATCTGGCAAAGTTTTAAAACTGCTTGTTTTTAGATGACCTTATTATGGTAAGAATTTCTTTCCTATCTTTTAAAAGTTGTAACTCTAGAATTACTCTTGCTCAGACTGTTCACAATATACCATATGTATCATTTTCCAGCCACAGATAATCAAATTCTTCATCTTTTCCCAGACATTCAAAAAGGTGTCAAAGCTTCATGATTGATGGTAAGCCCTAATTACCCAAGATGTGAGTTTTTGCACTATTGGCTGGTGGAGTGAACTGATGGACAGATGCAGTAATGCCAGGTGAGGCAGAGAGGAGCAGACATTCTAACAGAAATAATGTGAACAGGAGCAAAACACCTGTGCTGACGTCTCGGGGTTCACAATTTCCAGACTTATCTCTCCATACATTATAATTAATTGGAACTTATGTGGACAGGATTTCTAGATAATACTTTTGAAAGATAAAGTTTCCAAATTTCAAAAGGTTAAGTTTTGCTTTGATGGAAGAGTTCTCTCTGTTGATCAATACTTAATAAGAAATCTAGTAAAAAAAAGAAAAAAAAAGAAACCTGGCCAAGTCAGTTACTTTTTCATAACATTATTAAAAAGCACTCATATCACTCGGTTCAGTACAACATATGCGTCTTGTCTGTTTGAACAGATATAAAATTACTGAGAGCAACTGCTTATAAATAATAATAAATATGGACTAACTAATATTTGATACAGTCATCTGTGCTTCACATGTATTTTCATATTAGGCTATAAAAAACAATTAAAATCTTGCTGTATGGCTTACTTTAAAAAAAAAGGAGGGGGTAAATAAAAAGAGGCTAAGGAAGGGTTTGGTAGCTCAGATGGTTAAAGAATCTTCCTGCAATGCAGGAGACCAGGGTTCGATCCCTGGGTTGGGAAGGTCCACTGGAGGAGGGATTGGCTATCCACTCAAGTACTCTTGCCTGGAGAATTCCATAGACAGAGGAGTCTGGAGGACTATTGTCCATGGGGTCAAAAAGAGTTGGAAACTACTGAGCGACCAGAAGACGCAGGCTAAAGCCATAAAAAGTATACAGTTATTGTATTAATACATTACTGGTATAGTAAAGCTCATGCTAAAAAATAAATGCAAGACTGACTGATCTTTAAAAAGACCAGTACGAAGTAGTAAAATCTGGTTATTTAACTCAATCCACTACTCAACTGCTTAAACAAATATTTGTTGATGTGTTTTCCAGAAATACAGATAGACATTTTTAGACATATATAAATTGTTTTCCACCAACAGATCCTAACTGGAATAAATGCTAAAAGACGTGACTGAATTGAGTACAAAGTGTTGATCGGAGCAAGGTTCTGATTTGATTTAACAAAGATGATTAAAAGAAAACATTGTTTCTGGATAAATATATATCTATACAAAAACAGTGACCATATGTATTACTTTTCTAGGGCTGTCATGACAAACTCTACAAAACTGAGAGACTTAAAATAACAGGAAAGTATTCTTTCATAATTTTAGTTTCCAGAAGCCCAGAACAAAAGGGCTGCAGGGTTATGGGTACTCTAAAGACTCAGGGGAAGCATCCTTCTTTGCCTCTTCCAAGCTTCTGGTGGTTGCCAGCATGTTCAGCTTGCAGCTGCATCACCAACTTCAGCCTCAGTCTTCATGAAGGTGCTGTCTCTGTGTGTGACTGTGTCTCTGTCTTGTAATAAAGACAACTGTCCTATTGAATGCAGTATTGTTGTTCAGCCTCAATCACGTCCGACTCCATGAACTGCAGCACACCAGGCTTCCCTGTCTTTCATTATCTCCTGGAGTTTGCTCAACTTCAAGTCCATTGAGTCAGTTATGCCATTCAACCATTTTATCCCCTATCACCCCTTTTCCTTTTGCCTTCCATCTTTCCCAGCTTCAAGGACTTTTCCAATGAGTTGGCTCTTCACATCAGGTGTCCAAAGTATTGGAGCTTCAACACCAGTCCTTCCAGTGAATATTCAGGGTTGATTTCCTTTAGGATTGACTGGTTTGATCTCCTTGTTGTACAAGGGACTCTTAAGAGTCTTTTCCAGCATGAATTCAGTAGGACCTCGTCTTAATTAACTACATCTCCAAAGATCCTGTTTACAAAGAGGCTGAACTCACAGGTAACTAATAATTTTTATTTTAATTTTTTCAGATAATATTTTCCAGATAAAGGCTTAATGTCCACAAAACATGACATTATTTTGCTAAATTTACTATCTTACAATCTCTAAAATCTGATTTGTCAGCAAGAAGGACTATTCCTTTACTTTAACTAATCTTAACCCAAGGGTCCTGGTGTAATTGATGTGATAATTATAAGTACTGTTAGGACTTTATGCTCTGGGTGCTTGCTACATTATGTACATAGAAGGCGAATGGTAATTACAAAAGGCTGCTTTATCAACATAAAATAATAGCAGGGACTACTTAAACAAAACCCTTCCTTTCTGTCTCTCTCCTTATCTCTTTTTTTCTCTCAGAAAATCAGAGCTTCTTGAAGGATGCTAGTAGTCTTCTCTAAACACTCATTTCTGGCAACACTGAATTTTCACATAGAATGTTGATATTTAATAAATAATGTTCATGTAAATTGAAGACCTATATATCCTTGTCAAAGTCATTTAAAAGTAAATGATGGACAAAAAAGAAAAAAAAAAAAAAGATGGTGAACTACAAAATACAAAGCCTATAAGTGTCATAAGCAAAAACAGGATTTCAATAAAGCCTAGTATACTTCTTGAAATAAAATTAAAAAATTTAGATATGCAATCTTCTATCATCATGCTCTCTTACAAGTTTCTAGGGGAATTCACTGGAAATATTTGAAAAGTCTACCATTTCCTATAAGATGCAGCAGTTTATGTTTTTCATCTTCTACATACGTATATGGATACATATATACCATTTGTATCCATTTGTATATCATTTGTATCAGTTCAGTTCAGTTCAGTTCAGTCCCTCAGTCCTGGCTTACTCTTTGTGACCCCATGAATCGCAGCACGCCCAGGCCTCCCTGTCCATCACCAACTCCCCGAGTTCACTCAGACTACCATCCATTCAGTCAGTGATGACATCCAGCCATCTCGTCCTTGGTCGTCCCCTTTTCCTCCTGCCCCCAATCCTTCCCAGCATCAAAGTATTTTCCAATGAGTCAACTCTTTGCATGAGGTGGCCAAAGTACTGGAGTTTCAGCTTTAGAATCATTCCTTCCAAAGAAATCCCAGGGTTGATCTCCTTCAGAATGGACTGGTTGGATCTCCTTGCAGTCCAAGGGACTCCCAAGAGTCTTCTCCAACAGCACAGTTCAAAAGATTCAATTCTTCAGCGCTCAGCCTTCTTCACAGTCCAACTCTCACATCCATACAGGTATAAAGGACAAAAATGGTATGGAACTAACAGGAGCAGAAGATATTAAGAAGAGGTGGCAAGAATACACAGAAGAACTGTACAAAAATGATCTTCATGACCAAGATAACCATGATGGTGGGATCACTCACCTAGAGCCAGACATCCTAGAATGTGAAGTCAAGTGGGCCTTAGAAAGCATCACTACGAACAAAGCTAGTGGAGCTGATGGAATTCCAGCATAGCTATTACAAATCCTGAAAGATGATGCTGTGAAAGTGCTGCACTCAGTATGCCAGCACATTTGGCAATCTCAGCAGTGGCCACATGACTGGAAAAGGTCAGTTTTCATTCCAATCCTAAAGAAAGGCAATGCCAAAGAATGCTCAAACTACTGTGCAATTGTACTCATGGATCAACCCTGCGATTTCTTTTGAAGGAATGATGCTAAAGCTGAAGCTCCAGTACTTTGGCCACTTCATGTGAAGAGTTGACTCATTGGAAAAGACTCTGATGCTGGGAGGGATTGGGGGCAGGAGAAGGGGACGACCGAGGATGAGATGGCTGGATGGTATCACAGACTCGATGAACGTGAGTCTGAGTGAACTCCGGGAGATGGTGATGGACAGGGAGGCCTGGCGTGCTGCGATTCATGGGGTCGCAAAGAGTTGGATATGACTGAGCGACTGAACTGAACTGAACTTAACACTCTAGTAAAGTAATACTCAAAATTCTGCAAGTCAGGCTTCAGCAATAGGTGAACCGTGAACTTCCAGATGTTCAGGCTGGTTTTAGAAAAGACAGAGGAACCAGAGATCAAATTGCCAACATCTGCTGGATCATTGAAAAAGCAACATTCAGAATAACATCTATTTCTGCTTGATTGACTATGCCAAAGCCTTTGACTGTGTGGATCACAATAAACTGTGGAAAATTCTGAAAGAGAAGGGAATACCAGACCACCTGACCTGCCTCCTGAGAAACCTATATGCAGGTCAGGAAGCAACAGTTAGAACTGGACATGGAACAACAGACTGGTTCCAAATAGGAAAAGGAGTATGTCAAGGCTGTATACTGTCACCCTGCTTGTTTAACTTATATGCAGAGAACATCATGAGAAACGCTGGCTGGAAGAAGCACAAGCTGGAATTAAGATTGCCCGGAGAAATATCAGTAACCTCAGATATGCAGATGACACCACCCTTATGGCAGAAAGTGAAGAGGAACTAAAAAGCCTCTTGATGAAAGTGAAAGAGGAGAGTGAAAAAGTTGGCTTAAAGCTCAAAATTCAGAAAACGATGATCATGACATCCGGTCCCATCACTTCATGGGAAATAGATGGGGAAGCAGTGTCAGACTTTAATTTTTGGGGCTCCAAAATCACTGTAGATGGTGACTTCAGCTATGAAATTAAAAGACACGTACTCCTTGGAAGGAAAGTTATGACAAACCTAGACAGAATATTGAAAGCAGAGACATTACTTTGCCAACAAAGGTCCGTCTAGTCAAGGCTATGGTTTTTCCTGTGGTCATGTACAGATGTGAGAGTTGGACTGTAAAGAAAGCTGAGTGCTGAAGAACTGATGCTTTTGAACTGCAGTGTTAGAGAAGACTCTTTAGAGTCCCTTGGACTGCAAGGAGATCCAAGCAGTCCATTCTAAACAAATCAGCCCAGGGATTTCTTTGGAAGGAATGATGCTAAAGCTGAAACTCCAGTACTGTGGCCACCTCATACAAAGAGTTGACTCATTGGAAAAGACTCTGATGCTGGGAGGGATTGGGGGCAGGAGGAAAAGGGGACGACTGAGCATGAGATGGCTGGATGGCATCAGTGACTCAATAGAAGTGAGTTTGCGTGAACTCCGGGCATTGGTGATGGACAGGCAGGCCTGGCGAGCTGCAATTCATGGGGTTACAAAGAGTCAGACACGACTGAGTGACTGAACTAAACTCTACTGATATGATTTGTATATGTATATATTTATCCATACATATCATATACAAGTTTACTAGCCCACATACACATATTACACTAAGATTTTTTTCATAGAGAAATACTGTGCTCTTAGCAAACTCAGAAATGGAAACATTAATACTATAAATTTGGTGCAAAAGTAATTGTGGTTTTTGTATTATTGCATGTAGCTGTAGCTGTTTGATACTGGAATAATTTCTTAAATAAATGTGGTTATGCTATACAAAGGCTAATTTTGCCAAGATAATGCACTGATCATAGCAAACACTCTCTTCCAACATCACAAAAGAAAACATGGACATCACCAATGGTGAACACCAAAATCAGATTAATTATATCCTTTGCAGCCAAATATAGAGAAGCTCTATACAGTCAGCAAAAACAAGACTGGGAGCTGACTGTGGTACAGATCATGAACTCCTTATTGTCAATTTCAGATTTAAAGTGAAGAAAGTATAGAAAACCATAGATCATTCAGGTATGACCTAAATCAAATCCTTTACGATACAGTGGAAGTGACAAATAGAGTCAAGGGATTAGATCTGACAGACAGAGGCCTGAAGAACTCTGGATGGAGGTTCATAACATTGTACAGTAGGCAATGATCAAGACAATCCCCAAGAAAAAGAAATGCAAAATGGCAAAACGGTTGTCTGAGAAGGTCTTTCAAATAGCTGAGAAATGAAGAGAAGCAAAAGGCAAAGGAGAAAAGGAAAGATATACCCATTTGAATGCAGAGTTCTAAAGAATAGCAAGGAGAGATAAGAAAGCCTTCCTCAGTGATCAATGCAAAGAAATAGAGGAAAACCATAGAATGGGAAAGACTAGAGATCTCTTCAAGAAAAATAGAGATACCAAGGGAACATGTCATGCAAAGATGGGCATAATAAAGGACAGGAATGGTTTGAAGCTAACAGAATCAGAAGATATTAAGAAGTGGCAAGAATACACGGAAGAAATATACAAAAGAGATCTTCATGACCCAGATAATCACGATGGTGTGATCCCTCACCTAGAGCCAGACATCCTGGAATGTGAAGTTAAGTGGGCTTTAGGAACATCACTACAAACAAGTTAGTGGAGGTGATAGAATTCCAGTTAAGCTATTTCAAATCCTAAAAGATGATGCTTTGAAACTGCTGCACTCAATATGCCAGCAAATTTGGAAAACTCAGCAGTGGCCACAGGACTGGAAAAGGTATGTTTTCATTCCAATCCCAAAGAAAGGCAATGCCAAAAAATGCTCAAACTACCGCACAATTGCACTCATCTCACACACTAGCAAAGTAATGCTCAAAATTCTCAAAGCCAGGCTTCAGCAATGCCTGAAACTTGAAGTTCCAGATGTTCAAGTTGGTTTTAGAAAAGACAGAACCAGATATTTAATTGCCAACATCCACTGGATCATTGAAAAAGCAAGAGAATTCCAGAAAAACATCTGTTCTGCTTTATTAACTATGCCAAAGACTTTGACTGTGTGGATCACATCAAGCTGTGAAAATTCTGAAAGAGATGAGAATACCAGACCACCTAACCTGCCTCCTGAGAAATCTGTGTGCAGGTCAGGAAGCAACAGTTAGAACCAGACACGGAACAATAGACTGGTTCCAAATCGGGAAAGAAGTACATGAAGGCTGCATATTGTCACCCTGCTTGTTTAACTTATATGCAGAGTACATCATGTGAAATGCTAGGCTGGATGAAGCAGAAGCTGTAATCAAGATTGCTCGGAGAAATATCAATAACCTCAGATATGCAAATTACACCACACTTAGAGCAGAAAGCAAGGAACAACTAAAGAGCCTCTTGATGAAAGTGAAAGAGGAGAGAGAAAAAAGTTGGCTTAAAACTTAACATTCAGAAAACTAAGATCATAGCATCTGGTCCCATCACTGCATGGCTAATAGATGCGGAAACAATGGAAACAGTGGCAGTATTTAATTTTTGAGGGGGTTCCAAGATCACTTCAGTTAGTGACTGCAGCTTCTTGGAAGAAAAGTTATAACCAACTGAGATAGCATATTCAAAAGCAGAGACATCACTTTGCCAACAAAGGTCCATCTAGTCAAAGCTGTGGTTTTTCCAGCAGTCACATATGGATGTGAGAGTTTGACTATAAAGAAAGCTGAGTGCTGAAGAATTGATGATTTTGAACTGTGGTGTTGGAGAAGACTCTTGAGAGTCCCTTGGACTGCAAAGATATTCAACCAGTCCATCCTAAAGGAATACAGTCCTGAACAATCATCAGAAGGATTGATGCTGAAGCTTAAATTCCAATACTTTGGCCACTTGATGCGAAGAAGTGACTCATTGGAAAAGACTCTGATGCTCAGAAAGATTGAGGGCAGGAGGAGAAGGGGACGACAGAGGATGAGATGTTTGGATGGCATCACCGACTCAGTGGACATGAATTCGAGTCAAATCTGGGAGTTGACGATGGACAGGGAGGACTGGCATGCTGCAGTCCATGGGGTCACAAAGAGTCAGACACGGCTGAGCAACTGAACTGAACTGATGCTATACATCATTTTTATGTACATTGTTCACCATATTAATATACCGGGGCATATAATGTCCCTCCGTGTCTCTCTCTCAGCCCTAAGTAAAACGTGAGTTAGCTATCAATCACATCAGTCCTGTTTAGACATTGGCAACTGAGGTTTTGAGATATGAGTAATTTATAAAAAACAAAGTAGAAAAAGAAAACCATACCTCATGTGCTATGGAGATGGGAATCAAATTCATGGATTTCTGGCTCAAAATATTATTGGTGTTCTTAATCTAGTTACTAGGGTTTCTATGATTACTAGTAATTCACTTTTATGCCAAGTTCACTTGTATTCACATTTAATTAGGAATTTTCTGAATTGAATCACTTTTAGAAACTTACTTTATTCTATAGCACATCGGTGATATTACAGGTTTGATATATTTGTAATAAATATTACTGGAAATTAATTACTAATTTATGCTTTCAGAGAAATTAGCACCAGAATGGTTCCTGCTGTGAACTGTAAAATCTGACAAATACATGAAGCAACTGTTTTTATGCATTACAGAAGAAACAATGCAAAAAGGTAAATCTTGAAAAAAGGAAATTTATGAGGAACACCTTCTCCCATTTCCCAGGCTTCTGTCTGAAGGAGTTCTCCTATCTACCACACAGGTAGGTAGAATCAAGACAGAACATGTAGCTCTTAGTGGGCTGAGCAAGCAAGTGTCGAAGTTCATTGATACTCTAGTTGGATTTGCAGGCCCAGGTCCTGAAGAAAACATAGCTGAGCAGAGCAGGTGACAGCCAGTTCTAGTGGAGGTTCACTGTGGTTCCTTGGATGAAGGCTAAGCTGCATGAGCAAAAGTCAGTCTGTGAGACTCAGCAGTTTCTAACTGCTACATGGCTGAGACTTTAATGGAGATCATTGTTTAGGGGTAGGGATTCAGGGTGTTGGAATTCTAGGAGAGTTAGAAGAGGGAGACCTCAGTGAGTTCTTTAATCATTTATTTAAAAAAACATACAGGCTGTAACTTAGGGGTTAGTAACAAAACATAAATGGAGAATCACGTTGGAGAACTGAGTCAAAAATAAAATTTATCGTTCCTTAAAAAAATCTTCATATAAATAAAAGAAACATGTATGAAAGTTCAAAAGCTGCCAGTTACTTCTTTGACATTAGAATAAAATTCACCACCTTTTAATTGGAAACAGCACTGTTCAGACTGCCTACAATCTTATAACATATCATGTCTGGCACACAAATAAAAACTGTCAGGTATCATACTTCTGAACTACTTAAAAATTACAAAAGCACCAGAGATTATGCAAATTTTGGAATTTGTACAAAAGGACAAAAATGAAAATAAATTAGCATTCAATAAAATCACATATTATTTAATACCCATATTTAATAGCCAACTGATCAATGTAGATACCACAAAGGACATTAAAATACATTTTGATTGTCATTATAGTGATAGCAGACCATGTCAAAATTTGAGAGTTGCAGTTAAAGAGTTCTTAGATGAAATTTAATAGTAGTAAAAATTTGTGGAAACAAAGATGAAGAAGAAAAACAAGGATAAAGAGAAAGAGAAGGAAGAGTAGAAAGAAGAGTGAGAATAAAAAGGAAATGAAGAGGAAGAAGAGAAGAAAAGAAGGGAGTAAAAATTAATGACTTCATTTCACCTAAAAAAAACTAAAAAGGGGAGAGAAACTTATACTCAAGACACGTAGAATGAACAGAAACATAAAAACAAGGGCACACACACAAACAGAAAACCAACACTTAATAGAAAAGATCAAAATATAAGACAAAATTGAGCTTTAAATTTACTTTTAGACAATTAAGCAAAAGCGTAGAAAGTATAACTTACCAATATCATAAATAAATGAAGAGGCAATTCTTTTGATTTTATAGACCTTAAAGATAGAACAGCTCAGTTCAGTTCAGTCGCTCAGTCGTTTCCCACTCTTTGTGCCCCCATGGACTGCGATACAACAGGCCTCCCGATATAACAAGGTACGGATATAATCAATTTGTGCCAATATATTTGATAAATTAAGTGAAATACACAAATTCCTTGAAAAAATAACCTATGCTAATATAAGAAAAAACAGAAGTAGTATGCTTCATTACATATTACATATTAAATTTTAAGTGAATAGAAAGCCATTTCCAGACAGTAAAGCTTTGAGTCCATGTAGTTTCACTGATAATGAGTAATATCACAAAACTTAAGAAAGCAATTATATGAATGCAATATGATTATATGGCTTTGTATTTTTTTCAGTTAATATGGTGAATTACATTGTTGTTGTTGTCTTAATGTTAAAACAGCATTGCCTTTCTGGCATAAACCCCAATGGATTATGAAGCTATTGAACACATGCTAAGTTGCTTCCGTTGTGTCTGACTCTGTGACCCTGCAGATAGCAGCCTGCCCGTCTCCTCTGTCCATGGGGTTCTCCAGGCAAGAATACTGGAGCAGGTTGCCATTTCCTCCTCCAGGGGATCTTCCTGACCCAGGGATTGAACCTGGGTCTCCTGTGTCCTTTTGCATTGGCAGCAGGCTCTTTACCACTAGTGCCACCTGGAAACCCTATGAAGGTATTGATCTAAAACAAATGTACTGCCAAATATTTCTTAACCAATGACGTTTATTTGGAATCAACAGAGAATTGCAATATGAGGTCTGCAATCATGGCCAGCCACATGCAAGTCCCAGCTGGGCCAAGGAAGGAAAATGCTTTTATTGAGGGGGAAAGGAAGTTGGGAAGGCTGTAGCATAAAAAGTTTCCAGGGCTTTTTATTGCCTGAGTCCTTGCCAGTGAAAAACAAGTCTTTCTTCTTCCTGTTGGATTTGATTGTTTTTACAGGGCACAAGAGTTCCCCCTTCTGGTCTCTCTTCTCTCTTTTACTGAGTGGATGCCCTACTCAGTGATTCAGTCATGTCTGACTCCTTGTGACCCTCTGGGCATTAGCCCACTGTCTATAGGATTTTTCACGCAAGACTCCTGGAGTAGTAGGTTGCCACTTCCTCCTGCAGGGGATCTTCCTGATTCAGGGATCGAACCCACATAGCCTGTGTCTCCTGCATTGCAGGCAGATTTTTTTACTGATGGGTCATTTAACTGAGTACCACTTTATTTAATCTGTTAATTAAGGTTTTTTACCAAGTATTATCCTTCTTTATTAACCACTACATCCAATTTTCTAATATTAAGTATTTCTGTATGTATGTTTTACCAGTTTATTGGTCTGTCATTTCTTTCTTACAAGTTGTTTATCATTTTACTAATAGAGTTGATATTAGCCTGAAATGAGACTGCAAAGTGCAGCCATAAAGTACCTGTTTCCATTATAAACAGTTTGAATGATGAAGAAGTTCAATACATTGAGGTAAAAATCTATCTCAAATGAGGTAAAAATAGTGTTTGGACTCCTGGTTTTGCTAAAAGTATAGTGTTTTTTAATAACAAAATCTTAATGGAGTGTGTATTTGTTTGTGTGTGTGTGTCTGTATTGTTTCCAAGAAGACTGATGTTATTTTTTCTAATATAATAATAATATTACATAGAGAAATTAAATTGCAGATTTGTATATTTGTCTGGTTATTATGCTGGTTGTGTAATTGACATCAGTGACAACTATAAAATATAGGCTGAAATTAGCCAGCTTTTCTAAACAAACTGGAGTCTCAGAGACACATTTACAATGACTTACTTGATATCCGTATTAAGCTTATCAAAAACAAAATTTTAAATTGAAATAAGATTTGACATTGAAGAGATCATTCTTGTATATTATAGCCTTGGAATGATTACCATGTTTCAATGCTAGATATATTTTTAATAACTTATTCTGAAAATGTTTGCTATAAAAATCATACAATTATCTACCAGATTTAATAGATGGAGATTCTTTTCCAGTTTCCATATCTTTCCTCTTTGTGTGGTAGCAAATATATTTTTTTAAACTTCAAGTGAGGTATTATGTGAATGTCTTATATGAGGTATTACATGAATGTAATTTTGTAATTTTACAAGTAAAATATATGAATCCATTCTTCACAGGTGATGCTAGTCATTGAAGGAAAATCAAACAGTCTGTAGCAACTGCTGAAATCAAAGGCAATGATATATATCATTTTAATTATTTCAAATACATATTTTATTATGTATAGATCCAGAATGAACAAGTATTGAGTACAAATTTCATGAGTTTTATGAGTAAGAAGGTTTTAAACAACAAGTTTTTACAACTATGCTTATAATTAGAGTAACATTAAAACTCGGCAAGTCTTGGGATGTGGTTAAAATGTAGTAGCTGAACGTGCTTCAGATAAAAGGCCTTTAATTCTGATAAATAATTAGATATTATGTGGAAGTCTTGTTGTAGAGTGGCATATGAAAGACCAGCATACATATAAACACACACATCTCCTACCTCTCTTTATGGATATATGGATATATATATATATAATATATCTATGTATACATATAAATATAAAGGGTATACAGATATATATATGTGTGTGTGTGTGTGTGTGTGATTGCTTTTCTATCACAATCTAAGACTTGCTGAATTTTGTTTTTTACACAGATATGTAGATACAAAAATTACGTGGGCTTGTGGAGCTCCCTGGTGGCTCAGGGGTAAAGAAGCTGCCTGCCAGTGCAGGAGACATGAGTTCGATCCCTGGTTCTTAAAGACCCCACATGCCAAGGAGCAACTAAGCCTGTGCACCACAATTGCTGAGCCTGTGATCTAGAGCTCGGAACCAGAACTACTGAGTCAATGTGCCATACTACTGAAGCCCACACACCCAAGAGCCCCTGCTCGACAACAGGAGAAGCTCCACAGTGGGAAGCCCACACACTGTAGCCGGAGAGTAGCCTTTGCTCCCCACACTAGAGAAAAAGCAATGAAGACCCAGCACAGCCAAAATAAGTAAATAAATTTAAAATTTAAAAAATGTATGTTCACAATGTGTTTATGTTTATGTATTTATGTATTTCCTAGCTCATCTACTAAGCTAGAAGCAGTGAAACTGCAGTAGCAGCAGTCACAACTAACACCTATACCTTGGTTTCTAAATGCCATTTTCCAATGAAAAGAAATAGAGCTCTTTGGACAGTGGGTTGATTCCAGTGCTAGAGGAAGCAAAGAAGGAACAAACTGAACAGCAAAAGAAATATTTAGCATATCATGAGGTTATGACCCACCGGACCATACTTATTCATGGACCCATACTTATACAAAGAAATCACGAATAAATAGAGCTCTGGAGAGGCACATGGCAATCCACTACAGTATTCTTGGTTGGAGAATCACAGTGGACAGAGAATCCGGCGGGCTACAGTTGTGAGGTCACACAGAGTCGGACGTAGCTGAAGCAACTTAGCATGCATGCATGCAGAGCTCAGAGACAACTTTTTCTTACAGAAAGACTTCAATTAATGTAGAATGAGTGAGGAAAATCAAAAGCTACTGTTTGAAATGTCACATCAGTAATAATTGCTTTTGGTAAAATCCACTTTCTATGAAATAACTGACCAATAATTTCCAAATATGCAATGTGAAAAATAAACAAACAACAATAGACTGAGGAACTGTCATAGACTGGAGGAGTCTAAGGAAATAGGGCAACTCATTGGGGAATCTTGGTGAAGGATTTATGGCACCCTCTAGCTTTTTTGCAATATGCTTCCTTAAATTTTTAATTGGTACATAATTGCTTTACAATGATGTCTTGTTTTCTGCTGTACAACAGCGGGAATCAGTCATTTAAATATATGTGTGTGTGTGTGTGTGTGTATCCCATCCCTTTTGAGCTTCCCACATATTATCTCAACATGAAAACTGAAGTGTGAAATGGGAATAAATATAAGAATTGTGTGCTAATAGCCTTAAAACAAATATTTTAGTTTTTAAACAAATATTTTAAAAATTATTTTCAGTAATAGGAAATATTGTAATAGTTAATTTTTATTTTTCATAATTAAAACAAATATTTCTCAATAGTATGTTAGGAAGAGAAAAATGATAAATTATTCTTCAATCAGAAAAAATCATTTACCTATACAGAGTCATATCATTTTTAAAGAAATAAAAGTCTTCAGTAGCTGTGTTTCGTCTGCTCCTCTTATCATGTGCTTTTCTATAAGGTACTCTGCGCCCTTGTTATAGAAATGGGCACTTGGTCAAGGCAGGGTCAGAATAGCTACCTATATCCTAGCAACAGTTAGGCCAAAAAGAATCTTTCAGTGAATTAACTGTTTCCTCTCAACTTGGCACTCTAAGCATGTGAATCCAAATGACCTTGTAGAGTTGGTGAGTTTCCTGGCATAAGCATTTGTATAGTGAGGCAAACAGAAACAGAGTCTGCAACTCAGGATGCAAATTAATGCTAGATACCAACACTATGTCTATTCATTACTCTTTATGGAGAGAGGATGGGGTGGAGAGAGTCCCTGGTATTATAAGCCTATTGTAATTGTTCCTTTCTTTCTTTCTTTCTTTTTTTTTAACTAGCTACTCTAAATATTGAGTAAGATTTCTGTCCGTTGCTCCTATGTCCTAATATCATGCCTATATTTTAAGTTCAATTTAGTGTAATAAAAAAACATATTTATAACAATCTCAATTTTTGTCTGCTTTCCCAGAATAACAATGCCCCTTTCACTTTCAAAAATACTCTAGCTGGATGCACAAATTAAACAATGATGATTCTCATCGACTATATGAAATACAAAATTATCTAGAATTTTGGAATCTTAAAATGGCAAGCGCATTTGTAAAAGTTATTGTAGAACATATTTTGAAACTTGTGATTCTGGAGCTGTATAGAGCTTTGGACAGTGATGGCTTTCCAACCTAAAGTTGTTCCAAATCACTCCACCATGTTAACTTTCCCAGATCATTTTGGGTATGCCAAGTTGTTATGCTCTGATTTAATTTCTAAATGTACAGGAGGAAGCCATATTTCCTAGCTATGATATGGTTTCAAATAACCTATGAGTAGCCAGATTTTCAGTCTGTGATACCATTTCCAAATGCTTTTAGGCATGCCAAAATTTTATATTCTGATCTAATTCCCAAATAGTTAAGAATATGCCAGATTGTTGGACTCTGAAGTCATTGTTTGAACAGTTCATTTCTTGGGAGAGAAAAATCTCATATGAACAGACTACTTTAAAATACTTTAAAGTTTATAGTCTGGTATAATTTATACACATTGTCCTTCTTCCCCTAAGGAATTCTTCTTTATGTCTTTGTGTTTATAATTATACTGACAACCTTTTTTTTTAAATCAATTCTAAAGCTAACAGGTTTATTAATATGAAGGCATATTTGCCTCTGTTAACTATTAAGAAAAATTTAAATTTCCAAATTCTAAAATTAATTTGTCATTTTTTTACCTCCTGCCAAAATTACCTCTACCTTATTTTAAATTAAAATCCCCATTGTATTAAAATATAATGTTATAAAATCCCCAGTTCAGATTTTTACTTACTTCACATCTCTCCATTTCTGGCTCATTCAATAATTTGGGAAACTTAGATTATGTTGTCAAATTAACCATAGAGCCAATTCCTGGGTTATGTCCCCACTATGACTGTTCTAGGACCGATTTCCATCTATTCTTTAGTCTTTCACAATGGGCTCTTAAAAACATGAATATATGATGATACATCTGGAAAATCTGTGATTATAACCACTTTAACAGACAGCTTCTCCTCTCATATGGAATTCCTTGGTTCCAAATTTGCTCGCTAATAAGGAATAATGATGATGATGCTTGCTAACATTGAATGCCTGCTTCATACTTTATGTACATTAGTATTATGTCCATGTATTTATCAGAAAACAAGAAATATCTGAAAAATAGAGCTATTAAGTTTTTTAAAAATTCATTAAGACCGTTAACACAAATATAAATTATATAATTTTTATAACTTTTCTCTCCATTTTTAAGTAAAATTTATTTTCTAGAGCTATTTCAGGTTCACATCAACATTGAGCAGAAGGTATAGGTGTTTCCAAATCCCCCATGTCCCCACATGTATGTATAACCTCCTCCATTATCAACACCTCTACTGAATTAGTATATTTGTTATAACTGATGAACCTACATCAACACATTACTGTCACTCAAAGTACAGTTTATCTTAAGGTTTACTCTTGGTGTTGTACATTCTATGGGTTTCGACAAATGTACAATGATAGGTTTTGTCCACTATGGTACACAATACTTTCACTGTCTTAAAAATGCTCTGTGCTCTGCCTCTTCATCACTGCCTCTCTCCTAACCCACGGCAACCACTGATCTTTTAAAAATTCTCCATAGGTTTTTTCTTTTCCAAAATGTTATATAGCTGAAATCATATGTTACATAGCCTTTTCAAATTGGCTTCTTTCACTTAGCAATGTGCATTAAAGTTTCCTCCATGTCTTTTCATGGCTTAATACTACATTTCTATAAGTTATAGGACTCCTTAACCATAACAATTAGGGGCAAACAAGAAAAAAATAACCAACTGTAAAAAACCCTGAGGAATAATATAAGAACTATTAGGTTGGTGCAAAAGTAATTGCGGTTTTAGACCATGGATTTTAAATTATTATAACTAGGCTCGAACTCACTCCTACTAATCAAAATAGACACCATTACAAACAACACATTTTTTGCCAATGAGTTTGTTTATTCCTGTAGCATAAAAATCTGTGCTTCGAGGAACTCTTGGAAAGCATTTTCTGCCTCGTGTTGGCTGTGGAAGTGTTTTCCCTGCAAAACATGGTCAAGATGCTTGAAGAAGTGGTAGTGGCTTGGCAAGAAGTCAGGTGAATATGTTGGATAAGGCAAAAATTTGTAGCCCAATTCATTCAACTTTTGAAGCGTTGGTTGTCGTGGAGAATTAGGCTCTTTCTGTTAACAAATGCCAGTGGCAGGCATTGCAGTTTTCAGTGCAGCACAGTGATTTGCTGAGCATACTTCTCAGATGTAATGGTTTCACTGAGATTCAGAAAGCTGTAGCGAATGAGACTGGCACAGATCACCAAACAGTGACCATGACCTTTTTTTGTTTGTTTTTGGTGTAAGTTTGGCTTTCAGTTCAGTTCAGTCGCTCAGTCACATCCAACTCTTTGCGACCTCATGGACTGTAGCATGCCAGGCTTCCCTGCCCATCATCAGCTCCCAAAGCCCTCAAACTCATGTCCATCAAGTCGATGATGCCATCCAACCATCTCATCCTCTGTTATCCCCTTCTCCTCTTGCCTTCAGTCTTTTCTAGCATCAGGTTCGTTTCAAATGAGTCAGTTCTTCCCATCAGGTGGCATTGGAGTTTCAGCTTCAGCATCAGTCCTTTTGATGAATATTCAGGACTGATTTCCTTTAGGATGGACTGGTTGCATCTCCTTGCAGTCCAAGGGACTCTCAAGAGTCTTTTCCAACACCACAGTTCAAAAGCATCAGTTCTTCGGTGCTCAGCTTTCTTCACAGTCCAACTCTCACATCCATACATGACCACAGGAAAAACCATAGCCTTGACTAGACGGACCTTTGGTGGCAAAGTAATGTCTCTGTTTTTGAATATGCTATCTAGATTGGTCATATCACAGTGATTTTGGAGCCCCCCAAAAATAAAGTCAGCCACTGTTTCCATTGTTTCCCCATCGATTTGCCATGAAGTGATGAGACTAGATGCCATGTTCTTAGTTTTCTGAAATTGAATTTTAAGTCAACTCTTTCACTCTCCTCTTTCACTTTCAACAAGAGGCTCGTTAGTTCTTCTTCACTTTTTGCCATAAAGGTGGCATCATCTACATATCTGAGGTTATTGATGTTTCTCCTGGCATTTTGATTCCAGTGTGTGCTTAGCATTTCACAGGATGTACTCTACATATAAGTTAAATAAGCAGGGTGACAATATACAGCCTTGACGTACTCCTTTTCCTATTTGGAACCAGTCTGTTATTCTATGTCCAGTTCTAACTGTTGTTTCCTGACCTGCATACAGATTTCTCAAGAGGCAGGGCAGGTAGTCTGGTATTCCCATTTCTTAAGGAATTTCCCACAGTTTGTTGTGATCCACACAGTCAAAGGCTCTGGCATAGTCAATAAAGTGATAAAGTTTGGCTTTGGGAAGTGCCTTGGGGCTTTATCTTGGCCCAACCACTGAGCTAGTAGTCACTGGTTGTTGTATAAAACCCATTTTTTGCCGCATGTCACAATCCAATTGAGCAATGGTTCCTTGTTGTTGTGTAGAATAAGAGAAGATGACACTTCAAACTGATGATTTTTTTGATTTTTCAAGCAACTCATGATGCATGCACTTACCGAGCTTTTCTACATTTCCAATTTGCTTCAAATGCCAAATGACATAAAATGATTGATGTCAAGTTTTTGGCAAGTTCTTGTTTGGCTTATATTCTTGGTTTCTAATTTGGTTATTGCATATACAATTTTTTTTCTTTTGTCTCTCTTACATAAAAAACAGAGAAGGCAATGGCACCCCACTCCAGTACTCTTGCCTGGAAAATCCCATGGGCGGAGGAGCCTGGTAGACCACAGTCCATGAGGTCATGAAGAGTCAGACACGACTGAGCGACTTCACTTTCACTTTTCACTTTCATACATTGGAGAAGGAAATGGCAACCCACTCTAGTGTTCTTGCCTGGAGAATCCCAGGAACGGGGAAACCTGGTGGGCTGCCCATCTATGGGGTCACACAAAGTCAGACACGACTGAAGCGACTTAGCAGCAGCAGCAGCATATGAAAATATAATTATCTGTAAGTAAATTTATATATTTGGCCTCCAGTATCTTTATTTTAAATAATTTGAAGAATGATCCCTTTTTGTCTTTTGTTGTACATCTTGGGGGACTTTCTTTATACACTTCCATAAAATATTATTTTTATTATTTTTATAATTTATTATACAATAATAAACTTTCCCCAGTGAAATGTTATCACCTTTACCACCTTTCCAGGAGTTGATGATGGACAGGGAGGCCTGGCATGCTGCGGTTCATGGGGTTGCAAACAGTCGGAGATGACTGAGCGATTGAACTGAACTGAACTGAAACAACAGCTTTAAGATTATCCTTGAGGTTTCTGTCCACTGGATGATTTTCTTCTTTAATTTATATTCTTATAATTTCTCCCCTTATATTATATTGGGTATTTAAGTGTTCTAAGATTGGTTTTTGATCCCTTTGTTATCTTCATGCCTTTTGAGAGATTGTTAACATTTCATTTTTAGAGAATACACTCTTTCACTTTATACTGAACATTAAAATCATCTTATCCCTTGGCTACAGCCAAAGTGACTTAGTGGACACCTGATTTAAGGAGTCAATTAGATTTATTTTTTCTAATCATTTGAAAAATTGGTTTATATACTTCAAATAGTTTGCTGGGGGCATTACATTTTTAAGGTGATATAATCTAGGTGGGTGAGGGCTGTGTTTGAATGAATCAACCTTGGCTTGTGAGGCCCAATAATCAGTACTCCTTGGTTAGCAGGAGGGTAAAGAAGGAAGTTGGCACTGGAAAAGGAGAAGTAGCAAGAGGCCTTAATTTTAAAATTCCTATTTCCTGGCTATTGTGGGGGATGGGGTGGGGGGAAGTGCTGAAATTTCTTCCTGTCACTGAAATCTGTGAAATAATCCTTATCCTCAGAATATGTAGATTCTATAGATAAAATTAACTAATCCTAGTAAAAAACAAGTAAGTACAACCTGAATTAGATAATTTAGATAACTGAACAGAAATAATTAGATATAGTAAGTATATTATCAAGTGCCTAATTTGCACTAGAAGTTGTATCAATGGGAATAGAAGAAATGGGAAGACATTGGGATATGTTTTAGAAGAAATCTCAGTTATCTCTGATGTGTCAATTTTGGGAGTTGAGCACGTAAGAGGAATTAAGAAGTTTTACTAGTTTTTAATTTGAAAAACTAAATGATTGGTGGTGCCATTTCCAGCAATATATTAGACAAGAAAAAAAAAAAAGATTGCAGTGATGAATGGCTATTTTTAAAATGCATTTAGTTTTACATGCTTGTTAGAGCTCCATTATCTCTGGCAAGAAGATTGCAAATGCATGAGCCCAGAAAGCTTAGTACTAGAAATATTAATGTAGGAGAAATCACACAGAATTGTAGAACTTTAGGAATGCATATGTTTTAAAGAAAGCACACATGGAAGAGAAGCAGAAGCCCACGATTCAGCCATGTAGTGAGCAATGATGGATACTGACAGAGGGTGGTCATTTAGATAAGAGAAAAAAGAATTTAGAAAATTGAGGTGCCATCACAGCCAAACCACTAAAGTATTTTAAGAAAGAAATTATGCTTACTGAAACAAATTCCTAAGATAAAAATATCTAAAAAATGAGGACATAGCAGTGATTTGTTTGGCAACAGGAAGATGGTTGGTGACCTCTATCTTGACATTTAAGTGGAACTGATAGGATTATATTCCAGATTGAGATGAGTTATAGAGAAAACTTTTTCCTCTGAAGAAAATCAAGCAAATGGCTAGATAACTGGACTAAGGTAAACCACTGGAGTTTTTTTTTTTTTTTTTTTAACTTGGAAGATAGACTATGGCTGCCGATGGCTGATGTTAATGATCAATAGGGACAGAAAAATTCTACTTGATGCTGCCAGGGATAATGGATAACTACATAAGCAAAGCCCATGAGAATGAGAAGAATTTGATATTCAGAGCATAATTAATGGCAGGAGAGATACCAATTTCATTGTAATTGAGATATATAGAGAATGTGAGTACAGACATAAAGGTTGATAGATGATTGATGATAACTAAATATTTTCAGTAATAGGTAGTCAAGAGAAAGAATAAAAATCCAAAGTTCCTGAGTCCGAATCCCATTTGTTTTACTTGTTTCATTCAGTCACTCAGGCAATATTCAGAGTATCTACTATTTGGCTTTAGCTACTGCTTTAGCTCACTGCTTTAGCTGCTGAGGAAATAGCCAAACAGGACAGAGAAAGTTTTAACCTGCATGTAATTTATATGATATTATCATGCA